>NW_028318005.1:6425000-6442500 GCF_062004578.1 Staurois parvus
TAAAAAAAAGTACGCAAAAATGACAACACAAACTAAAACCCCACGAAGCTTAAAAAAAAAAAAAAAAAAAAAGCACATGGGCTAATTTACAGCATTTGTCGCAAGAAAGGCAGGCCATTCAAACGAATGGGCTGCCCTACATGTATGGTGCCAAAAATGTGCATATTCTTCTTGTGATTTTACCAACGTTCACGAAAGGATGCAGTGTGAATGCAGCTTGAAGTATTCCACGAGGAGTATATTTATTGCAGCCAACATTAGAGGGTTTTAGCAATATCTGTTTACTAGCAACATCTGTTTGACTTCTGCTTGTAGAAAGTTCAATGCAGACTGTGCGTTGGATGACAACAATCCCTGCAAATGTGCAGTTTATCTCATCTGACCAGTTAGGACATGCATACATACACCGCCTGCAATCTAATGGAGCTTTTACAGGCTTGATTAAAAGTATATGCCAAGTACAGTCATGCTTGAGCTAATGTACACTAAATACATTCAATCACTACTGAGGACGGATTTCCAGGGAGATTATTCAGCAGTTTAATAAGTTCCATGAAAGATGAAAATATATCCTTATACTATAAAGAAAAGCAGGATATTGTATGAAATGAGAAGTTTATCACCTTTGCTTGCAATACGATAGATTTTTAACCACTTCAATACCAAGCACTTACACCCCCTTCCTGCCCAGGCCAATTGCTAATTTGCTAACCAACTGTTGAACTATCAGCCACACAAAGGATTGTTTAGTCAGCATGGAGACTTGAACTGTGAGAGGCAGCGGTAAAGCACAACCATTTTGCAGCACTGCACAGCAGTAAGCAAAGCCTGCATTACTATACAAACCATATACAGAAGTAATTCTGATACAAAGGGTTAAGTTGCTGCCTACAGGAGATGGGACACTGGCAAATAAAACAAAGACAGTCCATTAGAATACCTCCCACTCTCATCGTGCTCCAGTTATGTGCAAAAGCAATATTAGGGGTGGATCATAAGAATAGAGGAGTGGGACCTGGGGGCCAAGAACAGATTATAAGGCAAGTCAAATATCCTGTTTTCTTAATTGCTCATTAAGAGACACAGAGCAGCAGTAATTCTAGGAAATCCAAAAGCTGCCCAACTGAAGGGTAGGCAAAAAGAGCAAATGAAAAGCCAACGGATAGAGGGGGCTCAATAGGGCCTAAATGGATGAAGTGCCTCACAACCAAAGCTGGCATCACATGAGGCTTGACTAGCCATCTGGTAAAGCTTAATGAACATGGGAAGAGAAAACCAGGTGGCAGCACTGCAAGTCTGAAAAGCCCATGAATCACTAAGTAGAGTGGAATGTGCTTTGACAGGAAAGGGAGGAATCTTGTATTTGAGTCTATAGACTTGAATGATGAGCTGACAAATCCACGCAGAGATGTAGCACTGTATTTATTTATTTCAGGTACTTATATAGCGGCGTCAATTTACGCAGCGCTTTACATATATATATTGTACATTCACATCAGTCCCTAACCCTCAAGGGGCGTACAATCTAAGGTCCCTAACTCACATTCATACATACACATACTAGGGCCAATTTGGACAGGATCAAATTAACCTACCAGCATGTCTTTGCAGTGTGGGAGGAAACCGGAGTACCTGGAGGAAACCCACACAGGTACAGGGAGAACATGCAAACTCCAGGCAGGTGGTGGGATGCGAACCAACAACCCTAGTACTGCCAGGGGGAAGTGCTAACCACTAAGCCACTGTGCCGTCCACTGTATGTGTATGGAGAAATAAACTAGGAAAGTATCTACCCTGGCCTCAAGGAGAGGTAGCCAGATCTGACCAGGCCATTGCCTGCGAAGCAGCGAGACAGTAGGCTTGATTTACTAAAACTGGATAGGGCAAAATCTGGTGCATCTGTGCATGGTAACCAATCAGCTTTAACTTCAGCTTGTTCATTGAAGCTTTAACATTAAAAAAAAAAAAAATTGGTTTCCATGGAGAGCTGCACCATGTCTCTCACACTCCAGTTTTTGTATATCAACCCCATTGTGTCTTTAGACAGGAACCTGTGCAGCCCAGGAGAGCATTTCATTGGTCGCAAAGCTGATGAAGACATGTGGTGAGTCGGTGTAGAGAAAGGCTCAGAGACTGCAACGTTTGGATGTCCAGGAGGCTGGAAGATTTATGTTCTTATGCTGGAAACTCCTACAAAGGTAACCCAGTGAGTTATTTTTTAGCTTTCCTCTTGAGTGAAACCCCCACTATATATAATATTTGCAGTGTATACATGCACACTCACAAATCCCTTAGCGAAGCCAAACTATACTGTAAAGTAAGGGGGGTTTACAGATACACGCAGCTTGATTTATCTGTGATAAATGCTTCTGCCTCATCATGTTGTGGTTTTTGCAAGTTCCTCTTGTTTGGAACCAATTTTAGCAAACTGCAGTAAAGTAATATATATATATATATATATTAAAAATATTATATTATAACTCTTTATTTGGGGGCAAGCTGCCATTGTTTGTAATTAGAAAGTGTTATAGTTACCTTGCATTTGTTTCGTAACCACTGGTGTTTACAAAGAAAGGTTTTATAGATGTTTGCAAGTACATCAAGCAGGTGGGTAGGTTGTGTCTATAGGTCACCTTTCTGTAACTAATAGGTTGCAACATAAACTAACACCCCCCACAACTCTCTGCGATTACCATGAGTGTCAGAAACATATCTGTGGGAGGAGCTTCTCTAGCTGGGGAAAATTGCAGAGACCCAATATTGCCACCAAAAGGGAGTGGGATTCCAATTATCTTTTTGGCTGGACCAGGTATGTTTAGAGCCAAGGAGAGCTCATAAGAGAAAAATGACCGTTCACATTCACTACTACGAACACTACAAGTGTATGGTATTATATTTTGCCGATTGTAATGTTTTCACATAGGCAATCATAAAACGCACAATTCTGGCCAATTCAGACTAAGCATATTAAGAAGTAATCCATTCCTCACTGACCAATAGGAAGGAAAAGTAACACCTGCATGTTTAGCTGCCTACATCTTTAGATTTGACACAAGATTACTTAACATTACACACAAATCTGTAGCACAGATCAAATCTGTACACAATTTACAGGATAAATTCACCTTTCACAACATGTTAAGTCCATATTCAGGGTATAACATGTCATGAGTAGACCAACCCCCAGCTGACCCCCTCTTCCTCCCTTTGACAACTAGCAGAGGATCCGCTCCGCCACTGTGAATGAAAAACTGCAAGTCTCGCTAGCCTTAGCGGATGTTGGCTTTTAGTTCTCAATGAACTACCACGGTGCTGTGGAGTGCAGTGGTAGTTCCCTGAATCTTACTATCAGTATATCAGCTTGCTCTTACATCCCATACAGGCAAGAAGACATACTGACAGGTCTGCAGGAGAACTGCATGGCACCAGTGATCTGCTGATCTGCTCCTGTAACAAAAAAGTAATGCACTTTTTTTTTTTTTTTTTTTAAGCAAAAGGTGAACTTATCCTTTAAAATATAATTCAAATAATATCAAAGTCTTCACACATGGTATTCTTGTTTTGTTTTCTATATTTAAACATTTATATAAAAAGTAACACAGAACTGAAACATAGGGGTTGAATTACTAAAATTAGAGCGTGAAAAATATGATGCAGTTTTGCATACAAACCATTCAGCTTCCAGGCTTTTCATCAAAGCTCAATTGAATAAGTTTAGGTTAGAAGCTGATTGGCTGCTATGCACAGTTGCACCAGATTTTGCACTCTTCAGTGTCTTCGTAAATTAGCCCCATAGTATATCTGTAGTTTATGCCTCTAAAAGGTCTGTCCATCCTCCCATTATCTCCAGTATACATAAGGTTTATGCATACCTCCAGAGTCACCCAGGGTTCCCAGGAATTTCTACAAAATCCCAACATCCTGCAGATCTGGGTTGTGTTCTGGAGTCCAGTGTTGGTACTCTTTTCAATTGGCATATGTCCCCTCCCCTTTCATAACACAAGTCTTACATCCAGCATAGCTCACCCACATGCCTAGAAAAGTATTTGTCTCAGCTTTCTAGCTCCCTTAGTGGCTGATCGCTGCATTTGAAAATTGCGATTTGCTTGTTAGAAGGGACATCAAGATTTAGACTGATTGGGGTTGATTATGTAAACTGGAGAGTGCAAAATCCAGTGCAGCTCTGCATAGAAACCAGCTTACAGTTTTTCTTGTCAAAGCTTAAATGATCAAGCTCAAGTTAGAAGCCGATTGGCTACCAGGCACAGCTGCACCAGATTTAACAAGTCAACCTTATTGAGTCTCTGGGACAAGTGCAGAGCAGTGCTGTTGCCGGTGACAGTAGGATCAGAAGAGTATGTGCATACAATTTATAAACATTTCCCATGTGCAAACTCATAAGCACAAAGTCCAAGTGGAGTACACTCTGAACATGTAACAAAGTCCACCCTGTGCAAAGTATAGCACACAATGCACCTAGCGCTGCAATCTTCTGAAATTTAATCGGGTATTCTTTTAGTCCCCTCTTTGTGAATACAATTCAACCACTTTATTAAAGTGGACCAGGCAGGATTGTGTAAGCATAAGAGACATGCTTTGTCATGTGCAGTTCACTGTAAAATGTGGCAATGCCAAAGTCGATGGAACTCCCATGCATGCGCAAGAGTGACATTATCCCCACCCAGCCACTGAAAGTGGCAAATGTTCAATACCTGGAAGCCAGCTACTCTGACTGGCGGGGAGCTAAGGTGAGTATAGTTCTGCGCTAACAAAATTATTATACATAGAATTATATCAGCCAATCATGACTTTATTATGGCCCTGCCTGATTTGTTACTTACATGAATTGATAATCAGGGCCAGTTCACACTACATGCGTTTCAGTTGCTTTTTTTTCTGCATACAAAAAACGCACAGAAAGTAGGTTATATGGTTGTCAATGTCATAGTTCACATCAGTGCTTGCAGGTCCAGCACGTTCTGGTTGCAGGAAAAAAAAAAAGAACATGCTGCATTTTTTCTGCAAAGAAACACGGAACGTGGTAAAACATATCAAAAACCCACCAGAAAACACCAAAAATGCACTGGAATGCATATGTCCCCATTTCAATTGAAGAAAAAGAGAGGGAGAAAAAAAATGAACTGGAATGCATAAAAATGCACTGAAATGCATCAAAAACGTGAATGTGGAAACGCATCAGACTGAGTTTTATAGTGTGAACCGGCCCTCAGTGTTCTTACTGCACTGTAGTAGAGCACACAGATGTGCATTCATTCATTATACTGCTGGTACACAGAGTCCAATAAACACTTCTTTTTCTGTGATCCATGCAGGCAGACTGTAGAGCTTTTCTCTGCCTTGAACCACTTGATAGCAGCGGATCTGTTTTGTAGCCCATCGTGAGGTCATCCACCACAGTCTGTTCTGGGTGTGAGAGTTTGGACAGTGGTGTCAGAGGGGATGAGCACAGCCCTGCAGGGAGAAGGCTTTGATCTGGGTGGTAGAGAAGACTGCACTACCGCTGGATTTTCACTGTACTGCACAGGTAGGACCCTCAGCTCTACCTCCGGACCAGCAATGTAAGGGGACACATGATACATACATCTTACTGCTACACTCGGTTGTACATTGCATGGTCCAGACTGCTGTTACATAGACCTGACCCCTGCACTCTATATGCCATGTTGTGTATTACATAATAATGATCAAAGTGGGGTTTTTTCTCTCAGCAGTTGCTCATGCAGCTTTTTTTGTTCTTTAAAGGAGAAGTTCACCTATGGAACATGTTACATGTTCCAACCGGTTTTAGGGTGGAACATGTAACATGTTCCCATAGCTGCAGCTGCGCCCACCACCCCCCTCCTTCAGACAGATAGTACAGGGAGACTTCTCCTATACTAGCCATCTGTCAGATCTTAAAACAGTGTGGCCATGAGGGGCTCTGCCCACACAGCCACACTACTCATTCACAGTGACACCGTGGTAGTTCATTGAAACTTCCCGTCAAAATATCTGCTTACTTGTACATCCCGTATGACAAGCAGATATTCTGACAGGTCTGCAGGAGACCTGCATGGCATCAGTGATCTACTGATGGCTGGTGCAATGTTTTACAGGCTCCTTTGGACCAAAATAATAAATACACATCTTGTTTACCTGCACAAAAAATGCGCATTATTTTTGTCCAAAAGGTGAACTTATCCTTTAAGTAGACTCAGACAAAATGTTCGCTTTCTGTGCATGTTCAGTTTCATTTAATTTTTTTTTTGATCCTTACTCATAGCACAGCCATTATGAAGTATTTTGTGGGTACAAGGACAACAGACTGTACATACAGGAGGCTTAGACTTTATTCAACCATGCTTGCTTAACTAGCTGCCGACCGCAGATAGCCGAATGACGGCTGCACTGCGGCCGGCCAGTTCTGAGTGGACGTCATATGACGTCCTCCCAGAACGCGCTCTCCTACGGACACAGCTGATCACGTGATGTGGTAAAAGGCCAATCACAGCGGCCTTTTACCACATGATCAGCGGTGTCCAATGACACGCTGATCACAGGGAAATGCAAGTGCCGGTTCTCAGCTGCACTTTCCTCACGCTGTCAGATCGTGAGGAAAGTACTGCCGAGAACCGGCAGTTGTCAGAGCGGGGATCGGCACCGATCATCAGGGCACTGATGATCAGTGCCCTGATGATCGGTGCCCAGCAGTGCCACCCGCAAGTTCCGCCCAGCAGTGCGCCCACTAGCTCCGCCCACCTGTGCACCCACCTGTGCCCAGCAGTGCCACCCACCTGTGCCCACCCACCTGTGCCTACCAGTGCCACCCACCTGTGCCCACCCACCAGTGCCGCCCACCAGTGCTGCCAGTCAGTGCCACCAGTCAGTGCCCAGGGGTTGTGCCAGTCAGTGCCGCCAGTCAGTGACCAGCAGTGATGCCAGTCAGTGCCGTCTATCAGTACCCATCATCAGTGTCACCTATCATTGCCGCCTATCAGTGCTGTCTATCAGTGCCGCCTATCCGTGCCACCTCATTAGTACTGCCTATCAGTGCCCTTTAGTGCTGCCTATCAGTGCCCATCAGTGCCGCCTATCAGTGCCCATCAGTGCTGCCTCATCAACGCACATCAGTGAAGGAGAAAAAATACCTGTTTGAAAAATTTTATAATAGAAACAAAGAAACTTTTTTTTTTTCAAATTTTTTGCACTTTTTTTATTTATAGCGCAAAAAGTAAAGCGCCCAGTGGCGATTAAATACCACCAAAAGAAAGCTCTATTTGTGAGAAAAAAATGATCAAAATTTCATATGGGTACAATGTTGCATGACCGCGCAATTGTCAATCAAAGTGCGGCAGCGCTGAAAGCTGAAAATTGGCCTGGTAAAGAAGGGGGTATAAGTGCCCGGTAGGCAAGTGGTTAAAGTGGTATTACACCCAATTTATTCTATTGCAGTTTACCAATTCTCATATGTGATGGCTGCTTTCATTTTCTTTCTTCTATTTTTATCTGGTGATCCAGCCAGTAAGTCTGCTGTTTTTCAAAAGAACATGCTCTCCAGCAGAATTTAATCAGTTACAGAGAGGCGCAAAACCATTTGTGGTTACAATGGTTATTGGTAATTACAATGATCAGCTTTTATTTATTCATGTAAAACCTTGATCACAAAAGGAAAAAAATGTTTGCTATAACTGCATATAAAGTATTAGTTGGAGCTCAGATTTGATTTTTTAGTTTATTTAAATCCGCTAGTACATAGAATACTCCCTTCCCCCTAGACCAGTGATCTCCACACTGCAGCCCATGCCCAATGGCGGGGCACTATTCCTCCCACTGACACCAATGACGGGGCACTATTCCTCCCACTGACACCAATGACGGGGCGCTATTCCTCCCACTGACACCAATGACGGGGCGCTATCCCTCCCACTGACACCAATGACGGGGCGCTATCCCTCCCACTGACACCAATGACGGGGCGCTATCCCTCCCACTGACACCAATGACGGGGCGCTATCCCTCCCACTGACACCAATGATGGGGCGCTATCCTTCCCACTGACACCAATGATGGGGCGCTATCCCTCCCACTGACACCAATGATTGGGCACTATTCCTCCCACTAACACCAAAGATGGGGCACTATTCCTCCCACTAACACCAAGGATGGGGCACTATTCCTCCAACACCAAAGGATGGGGCACTATTCCTCCAACACCAAAGGATGGGGCACTATTCCTCCAACACCAAAGGATGGGGCACTATTCCTCCAACACCAAAGGATGGGGCACTATTCCTCCAACACCAAGGATGGGGCACTATTCCTCCCACGGACACCAATGACGGGAGCACTATTCCTCCCACGGACACCAATGACGGGATCACTATTCCTTCCACGAACACCAATGATGGGGCACTATTCCTCCCACGAACACCAATGATGGGGCACTATTCCTCCCACGAACACCAATGATGGGGCACCATTCTTCCCACCAATGCCAATGATGGGGCAATATTCCTCCCACTAATACCAATAATGGGGCAATATTCCTCCCACTAATACCAATAATGGGGCACTGTTCTTCCAACTAATACCAATGACTGGACACTATTCCTCCTTCCCCTGACTACAAGCACTATGTCATTTTTTTTTTACGCCTACTGACACTGGGACATTTTCTACTCCCACTGGCCACTCCAGCCCTCCTAAAGTCTAAAGGACAGTAAACCTGCCCTTTGTTTAGAAAGTTTGGAGACCCCTGCCCTAGACTGACAATGCTGCTGTTTAATGGTGCCCCTGTGCTTATTCATCCAGAGTGGGAGTGCTCTAATAAAGAAGATGTGTTACTAGCCAGATCACCAAATGAAAACCGAGGATAAAAGAGCCAAAGAAAGAAAACGAATGCAGCTGTCACATCTAAGCTTCAGTATATTACATTTTAGGTTTTGGGTTTAATACGGCTTTAAAAACGGTCATTGTAAAGTTTTGTTAATATCAAACATGTTAGGCTCCTTTCCGACAGGGAGGACTCACCTGCCCAGTGGGGGATCTCTCCACTGATCCCCGCTGAGCAGTCGGATGACAGGTCTGTGTCCGCTCCACTGCTGCAGAGCAGACAGACACTGTCAGTTGTCTTTTATGTGGCGGTCTGATGGAAACGGACCACCTGTCCGTTTCCATCCAATCCCCATCCATCTGTTTTTGGCGTACAGGATTGGATCGGATGCTGGTAGGTATCAGCAGATACTTGTCTGCCGACACCCGCCGGTCCATTGAGTTCTATGGATGGTCTGATCGGGTCCGCCTGTCAGTATTTCAGGCAGACCCGATCGGACAGTCCGTGTGAAAGGGGTCTTATACTTACCTGCTCTGTGTAATGACATTGCACAGAATGGCCCCAAACCTCCTCTTCTCAGGTACTCAGCAGGTGCTACTGGCTCCTCCTCCTCCTCCTCCTCTCTGAGTACCCCCATAGCAAGCGTTTGCTATTGGGGCACTTGTGTCAGTTTGGCCCCGTCCCCCACAAAGCCGTTGAGAGGACGAAGCCGCTATAGACAGCCACTAAGGCAAGTATGGGGGGGGGGGGCAGTGATCGTGCTACCTAAACATTTTTTACCTCAGCTATCAGTTGAATTCTCTGACAAACATGGGAGGCTCATTGAATCCTATGTTGCCCAGAGAGCATATATACACCTAGGAGATTTATAAAACTAAATTTTTAATTAAATTAAATCATATCATTTATTGAATTATAATAATAAAATTTAAACTTTCTGCTATATCATCTGACCCAAAATATCTGAAGTATGACCCATCCCTTTTTTTTTAATCTAGTATCTCCTACAAGTATTCTGGCTTCAATGTACCCAATTTATTTAAACGCAGGAAGGTTAGAAGGTTATTTACCTTAATGCATAAAATACATAAAGGTTAAAAAAAAAAAAAATGTGACTTTAGAACCACTTTAAATGTTCTGATTTCTGCTCCAACCCCCAACATCCACTCTTGGTTTAGGAAGACTTTCAGAGTTGGCAAGGCCCTAAGACCCCAGTATAAAATCTCATCAATGTAGCAATAGTTCAGCCTACTGCACAACACTGGGTTCACACTGTTTCACTGCAGCACACTACAACACACAGAAACGGACTTCCTGCATTACAAAAAGTATATGCACTTTTTTTTTTTATTGGTGCCTTTTGGTACATTAGCCATTTCATTAAAAGGAATGGGCAACATAAGCATAGCACACGTTAATACACGTGTTACCTCACCGTTGAAGTGTGAACACGGGTGACAAACTGGTGGCCCTCCAGCTGTTGCCAAACTACAAGTCATTGCAAGATTGACAGTTACAAGCATGATTCCCAAAGGCAGAGGCATGATGGGACTTGTAGTTTTGCAACAGCTGGAGGGCCGTCAGTTTGACACCCTTGGCCTAGCCCTAGAACATCCTTTCCTACTTTTACATGTGGAACAAAGTCTGCACAATATTTGAATAATACAAGGAGTGCTTTAGCAAAAATGCAATTTACCGCAAGTCCATTTTTAAACTTTTGCATGTTAAAGCTAAACTCCAGGCATGTCACCAATTCTGAAGAAGGGGGTGCATCCCCCAAAACATGTCAGCTTGCCAGTGCAGCATCACGGTGTAATTTGCCACGCCATTCCCGTACTGGATTGAGATTTAGGTCTCTTGCCCACAGGTTTTAACCACTTCCTGCCCGGACACTTTTACCCCCTTCCTGTCCAGGGCAATTTTTAGCTTTCAGCGCTATCACACTTTGAATGACAATTGCGCGGTCATGCAATACTGTACCCATATGAATTTTTTACCTTTTTTTGAGACAGATAAAGCTTTATTTTGGTGGTATTTATTCACCGCTGGGATTTTTATTTTTTTTACTATGTAAATGAAAATGTCCAAAAATTTTGAAAAAAAATGTTTTTTTAAATAAAATTTTGCAGATAAATAATATTTCATCATAAATCTTGGCCAAAATTTATTCCGTTATTTTTTTAGTAAAAAAAAAAAAATCCAAATTAGTTTATAACCAAAAATTATAATTTTTAAAAAAAATGTTTTACATTTTTATATTTTTATTTTTTTTTACATACTGTCACCCTAGCAGTACAGTGTCACCATGGTGACACTGTACTACTTGTGGGGGGTGATGATTTTTTTTTTTTTTTTTTTTTTTACACCGATTGCTTTTACACCCATATTGGATGTAAAAGTAATCATTTCTCTTTCTCTCTGTCTGCATTCTTGCAGTCATTGAGAATTACTGAGTGAGCTGTGAGTGGTCACAGCTTGTCACATGGTACAAGGCTGTTGTGAATAGCCTTGTACCATGTGACCTCTGTGATCATTCACAGATTTCACACATAGTAAGCAATGATGTCACAAGTGACATCTTGCTTACTACTTTGCATGTGATCACTGATTGGCCAATCAGTGATCACATGATCGGGACCTCGTACAGAGGTCCCGTCCGACGATCGGTGTTTCACTGTGTCCGGAGGACACAGTGGGCACCGGATCGCGGTGGTGCGCGCTCCCAGGGAGCGCGCACAGCTAGAAAAGGCAGGTGCTGTTTATGAACGGCAACCCGCCCCTGGACTGCCACCGCCCTGCCGTTTATAAACAGCAGGCGGACGGCAAGAGGTTAAAAATGCTCTTCCTCCTAGTAGCAGAGTTTTGGCAGAACGAAAAAAAAAATAAATAAAAATTCCTGATGGTTGTTGTCTACCGCTTTTACAATCGGTTAAGCACCTTTACAGGCCATTGAAATGGATTCACGGTCAAGCTCTAAAATGTGCCTAGTGCTAACACACGCTTCAAGCATTTTTTATGCCAAAATGCTGCTGAACGCAGGGTTTTTTCTCCTGCTGGTAAACACCACTGCTACTTAAAAAGTTTCTAAAAGTCTATGTGTGCATGGACATATAGGATAACATGGAGGGTCATTTGGAAGCAGTAAAAACACGACCTCTAAAAGTGGCTGCAAAAACGCCCTTGTGCATGAGGCCTTCGTTTCATACAATGCCTGTATACAATTATTTTTGTGAATATCCATTTGGCTGAATGTTTTCTTTTATACACTTTGGTCATTTACATTGCTTACCAGCCTGAATGCAAAAAGAAAAAAAAATCCATTTACTAAGGAGTTAATAGATATAGTGCTGCATTCATTTGGGTCTTTGTCAGAGTTCAGCATTATTTATTTCATTTATTTATTTCAGGTACTTATATAGCGCTGACAATTTACACAGCGCTTTACATATATATTGTACATTCACATCAGTCCCTAACCCTCAAGAGGTGTACAATCTAAGGTCCCTAACTCACATTCATACATACACATACTAGGGCCAATTTAGACAGGAGACAATTAACCTACCAGCATGTCTTTGGAGAGTGGGAGGAAACCGGAGTACCCAAAGGAAACCCATGTAGGCACAGGGAGAACATGCAAACTCCAGGCAGGTGATGCCGTGGCTGACATACTATGCTTACCATTTTGTATACTATAATGCTTGAACTGTATGTTCATTAATACAATGATCTTGATGCCATTTATGTATACATTACAAATATATATTTTCTGAAAAAACAATGGTATTGTATGTATAAGTTATGTGCATTTATTAGTGTACAGTGCATATGTTTACATAGAATAGCAGTGAATAACTCTGTAACCCTATCCAAGTGATTCTTGTGTGAAAACTGCAAAGTTCAAAATAACCAAATGACATCAACCTCCAACAGTACTAACGTGCAGCTGCCTCCTCTCTGCCCTGCAATTTATTGCTCATTTTAATTTGAAGTAAGCTTACAAGATGATAACGTAAGCAAAATACATGATAGATATATTCAATGTTTGGCAAATGTATTTGATGACGTTCTACATAATTCTGGGCGTCAACTCCACTTGTGACATTTGGTATAGGCAGTGGACTTTACAAAGAAATACAAAATGTCAATGAAAGGAAGCAGACATGCATACAACCAGGTTTGGTACTTACCATGCCATTTGCCTTTATACACTGTCCCAAATGATCCTGATCCTATTCTTGTAGATAGCATCACCTCGCTGGCTTCGATCTCCCAATAGTAGCTGGAATCTCTCTGTCCCCGTGAGCGCTGCAAAATAACGAATTACTAAACAAAAGGCAAATGCATAAAATGTATGCATACACATAAATTGCACTAAACCCAAATGTGGATATAAAGTGACAAAAGTGCAAAATGCAAATCTAAAAGGTGATATTGGTGAGCACTATCAATGTGCTGAGTGTTCATAACCATACATAGTCCTGAAAACAGTTCATATATAAAAAAATGCTTAGAAGTGATGATCACTCTGGAGCTAGGAAGAGAAGGGACAGGTACCACCCGCTGGGACTCTGCTAATTCCTCCACAAGTTCAGGTCTGGTCTTCTGGAAAAGCCCATTCTGGAGTGAGGCCATAGGTGCTGCAAACTGCCCAGGGGACGGGGATCCTTAACGGTTTGTGACCAGACCAGGCTGGTTCTGAAGAAGATCTTCAGCAGACATCTTTGAGATTTACACATGCTTATACGCGCATAAAGGTTGCGCATCTGGTGAGTGCGTATTCCTAACAATTTCAAGGCACATCACCAGAATGTTGTAAGGAGCACTTATTTGAGATCCCCCAGATGAATCATCACGTCTAAGCACTTTTTATATATGAACTGTTTTCAGGACTATGTATGGTTATGAACACTCAGCAGATTGATCGTGCTCACCAATATCACCTTTAGATTTGCACTTTTGTCACTTTATATCCACATTTGGGTTAAGTGCAATTTATGTGTATGCATACATTTGAATTTTGTCTGTAGAGATTCCAGTGCCGCACCCCTTTGTTTTTCTTGATTATTCTGGAGGTTTTTTGGTTTGCCTTTTTGGTGCTTTGGCTGCTTTTGATTGTTTTAGCACTCATTTATTTTAAATGCATAAAAAGTGCCTGCGTATGGAGGCACCTTCAAACCTCTTTCCAAAGGCTGCTGGCAGCTCTTTAAATTGCCTTTAATGCCTGGAGGCAGAGTACCCTCCTGATCATGTGACCTCTCTTCTCACAGATATTACATGATCAAGAGCCCGTCCAGTTGACTCCTGATCAAAATCGGTGACCGAGAGCTGTTGGCAACAGCTCAGTCAGCTTACTGACAGCCCACTGTGAGCAACTTTTAAGACACAACCCCAGACCACCTTGAACACATGTGAGACAGATGAGCGGCACAGCCCACTTTAACTGCTGCTGCAGACAGTATATGCGGTATGTGATTGGGAAGAGGTTAAGGGCCTGTGTTCATGGGCTTCTGTTTGCATCAGGTGAATTTTACATACATATTCAAATCTGAGAATGAAATATATATTCATTAAATAGATTTATAGAAGCAGAACTGAACCACAAAAAGTTTTGCGATCATAATTTAATATGAGCTTTCCCATCATGCTATCATTATGATGGTATGAGGAAAATTCTGGGTCTTGTGGTCCAATTAACAGCTGAACTGTAGCCCAACTGTTCAAGCACTGTATAATTTTAAAGGTATAGCCATTAGTAGAAAAAAAAAATGGGAGAGGCACTTTCATTTTAGGGACTTTGTTATGAACACTGAAGATTAATTTCTCCACAATGCTTTCAGATACAGGTGGTCTTAAGCCTTAAAACACTACATACGTGAATCCGAGACTGTTCTGAATGGCATTTCTTGTAGAATCAAGCAAAAGGAGATCAGTTTACCCACTTGTCTGTGAGAAATGCCATTTCCATTACTGAGAGCACCAGTTCTCCCCTGTAGAGTGGTATAGCCTACAATCAGTCTACTCCCCTCTCTGCCTTGCAAGAGCACCACTTCCAGTTACTCATATTCCATCCAAATAGGTTGTATTTCAAATTCAGTATGATACTTACAATCTTGTTTTTCTCCTGGCTGCTGGACACTGCAGACTTCTCTCTGTGAGTTGGAGCTGGGGTTTTGGACTGAGACCATCCAGTGGGACTCAAATTATTAGGACTCCCTGACAACAAAATGGGTGAAGATTAGAGCACAGATCCTTTTATAACACAGGACAGTAAAAATGGGTTTGAAGCAAAATGTCATTTATTTACCTGACTCACTGTGGATTCTTACAGCATCCTAGAACACAAACCATAGACAATTTTTAATGAAACAAAGCTAAAAATAACCAGAATTGCAAACACGGATATATAAACATATAAAACACACTTTCTTAAACATTCCTTAAACCTAGGAATATCTATATAGAGCACCTTCCTTGTTTAAAGACGTATCAGCTGCTGAAAAGTCAATCTTTAAAATAAAGTCAACCTGTCATGAGAGAAAAATGAAGGCCATCTTTGCTGAGGTTTAGATGGATGGTAAAACCGCAGTTCAACTGCCTGTTTTTACTGCCCCTTAGCCGACCATCTCAATGAGCCTTTGCTTGTCTGTGTCTAAGTGACCCAGGCGCCTGTTGACAAAAACAATCACAACACAATGGCGGGCTCTACTCAGTCAACTGCATCATGTCAACTTGTAAAAGGACGACTCTTACAGCTGTTTTCAGAGGCAACTTGGAAGCACAAATAACCTCCTGTGGAGAAACTATTTTAAATTTACCACAACCTAGCTCAGTGTTGTAAGACCACACCAGTTTGCAATCCTTACTTGCATACAACTTAAATTTACAAGAACTTAAAGAATATCAGATCAGTAAGTATCAACTATACAAATTGGATTCTAATGTCCATGAAAGTGATCTTCATGCAAATTATTGTAAATACTGATTTAACAGTGAAGGATGCAAAAATGTGAGACGTAAGCATATAAATTCCCTTGATGTTTCCTAGAATGTCTTCATGAACAATGAGTTAGACATTCCATGACCATTTCCAAGTTACTACAGGTATGGTAAAGGCAAAGATTTCACTACTCAAGCACTAAATGTTTTTGTAACACTTTACTAGTCACACAGAATTAAGCAACAAAAGCATGCATTGAAGTTCTTCTAAACCTTTCCAACGTATTTCTAACTGGGGGGTTTTGTGTATCATCTTATACCGATACAGGCTCTACACATTTGAACCAAGGATGGTCTCATTTTGCTTACTGCAGAAATTTGTAAACAGTGTATGCCACCTTAAAGGGCAAGGTCACCTTTGCAAAAAAGCACACTATCCTTTGCCATATGGGTATAGACCAGGGGCGGACTGACCATTCGAGTACTTGGGCACTGCCCGAGGGCCCGGGGTCAGTAGGGGGCCCCATGAAATGCCACTGGTACCTTTTTATAGGCTTTTTTTGGGTGTGCTTTGAGTGTGGGCAAAGACAGGGGCCCCATGATCCCCTATTGCCCAGGGGCCCCATGAGTTGTCAGTCCGCCCCTGGTATAGACGCATGTTATGCTCAACCTACCTTCCAGCCATGTCTCCCTTTTCACTCAAAGAAGATAAGCCAAAATAGGATTAAAGAGAAGCCTTCTTAAAATATTCGACTGCCTGCGAGGACTCCTTCCACAGTTATTGTGAAGGCAGAGCAGCCACTGGAATCAGCATCTTCTAATGCCACGGGAGGGTATGTTGTGCATGTGTGGCCTGAAAGAACAGGATGACACGCGCTCCTGTTCACTAGGGGGTGGCTGGTTGCAACAGCTGCTCCATCTCTACAATAACTAGGACCAGAGCCATCACAGGCTGTAGAAGATTTGAAGGCGGCTTTGTCAATGCAGTTTTGGCCTACAATCTTTGAACTGCAAAAGGTGCATTTTGGTAAAGGTGAACAAGCCCTTTAAATTTTATGAGTACAGCTGACAGTTCAAAAGCAAGTTCAGGCAAAAGGGATAAGCGTTCTCCTTCATTAGAGTGGAACAGGAATCAAATGGAATATTTACTCAAAACACCCCAGGACCCTCCTTTCCACTTGCCTTGAGTCAAACTGCAGACCTTTGAACAGACACCTGTATACTGGCAGACCCCATGTACTCTGCTTTGTCTACAAGACTGTCCCCAAAACTTATTAACATACTTTGTATTCCAAATAAGAGGATGTGACATGCTACATACACGTGATTGAACCCACAGTATCGCCCTGTGGCTACACTAAACGTCTTCCCTAATGTCCCCAAAGCTGGCTAAGTGCAGAAATGCACAAGTTCTAAGCATAGCATGGACTTCTATGGGCTGCCCATACATCAACTCATGGACGGATTTAGGGGAAGACAATAGAAGTCTATGTAGCTGCCTAGCACTTGCATAGTACAACATCCACACACTTTGGGAAGCCTGAAATAAACGAAACCATTTCACATAACTTCTGTACCATTTTAAGCAGGATATTTCACAAAATCAAAAAGATGAAGGTGGGCTTTGAAAATGTACTTTACATCTCAAGACAATAAGAAAAACAAACAAGGGAAAGACAAACTGAGAAACAACAAAAATCACAATTCCATGCTTTAAAATACACAGTT
>NW_028318005.1:9505000-9592500 GCF_062004578.1 Staurois parvus
AATGTCGACGGATAGTTCGCGCTGACACTGATGCTCCCTGAGCCTGCAGGACAGCTTGAATGTCTTTGGAACATGTTTGGGGCTGCTTATCCACCATCCGGACTATTCTGCGTTGCAATCTTTCATCAATTTTCCTCATCCGTCCACGACCAGGGAGATTAGCTACAGTGCCATGGGTTGCAAACTTCTTGATAATGTTGCGCACTGTGGACAAAGGCAAATCTAGTTCTCTGGAGATGGACTTGTAACCTTGAGATTGTTGATATTTTGCCACAATTTTGGTTCTCAGGTCCTCAGACAGTTCTCGTCTCCTCTTTCTGTTGTCCATGCTTAGTGTGGCACAGACAGACACACAATGCAAAGGTTAAGTGAACGTCTCTCCTTTTTATCTGCTTTCAGGTGTGATTTCTATATTGCCCACACCTGTTACTTGCCCCAGGTGAGTTTACAGGAGCATCACATGCTTGTAACATTCTTATTTATCCGCAGTTGTGAAAGGGTGCCAATACTTTTGTCCAGCCCATTTTTGGAGGTTTGTGTGACATTATGTCGAATTTGCTTTCTTTCCTCCCTTTTTTTGTTTTGTCCCAATACACACAAAGGGAATAAACATGTGTATAGCAAAACATGTGTTAATGCAATACGTTTCGTGAGAAATACATGATTTCCTGGAGAAATATCAAGGGTGCCAACAATTTCGGCCATGACTGTATATATATATATATATATATATATATATATATATATATATATATATATATATATATATATATATATATATATATATATAATTTTTTTTTTTTTTTTCAGTATTGAGTTGGCTCACCCTTTTCAGCTATAACAGCTTCAACTCTTCTGGGAAGGATGTCCACAAGGTTTAGGAGTGTGTCTATGGGAATGTTTGACCGTTCTTCCAGAAGAGCATTTGTGAGGTCAGGCACTGATGCCGGACAAGAAGGCCTGGCTCACAGTCTCCGCTCTAATTCATCCCAAACGTGTTCTATCAGGTTGAGGTCAGGACTCTGTGCAGGCTAGTAAATTTCCTCCATCCCAAATTCGCTCATTCATATCTTTATGGACCTAACTTTGTGCACTGGTGCGCAGTCATGTTGGAACATGAAGGGGGCCATCCCCAAACTGTCCCCGTAAAGTTGGAAGCATGAAATTGACGAAAATGTCTTGGTATGCTGACACGTTAAGAGTTCCCTTCACTGGAACCTGAAAAACAATCCCACACCATAATTCCCCCTCCACCAAACTTTACTCTTGGCACAATGCATTCAGACAAGTACCATTCTCCTGGCAACCGTGAAACCCAGACACGTCCATCGGATTACCAGACAGAGAGCGTGATTCATCACTCCAGAGAACATGTCTGCACTACTCCAGTAGCGGAGTGCCTTTCACCACTGCATCCGACGCTTTGCATTGCACTTGGTGATGTAAGGCTTTGATGCAGCTGCTCGGCCATGGAAACCCATTCCATGAAGCTCTCTATGCACTGTTGTGCTAATTTGAAGGCCACACGAAGTTTGGAGGTCTTTGGCTATTGACTACAGTTGGTGACTTCTGTGCGCTGTGCGTTTCAGCATGTGCTGACTCTGCTTTGTCTTTTTTCCTGGCCTACCACTTCATGACTTGCTGCGGTTCCCAGTTGTTTCCACTTTATTATAATACCACTAACAGTTGACTGTGGAATATTTAGTAGCAGGGAAATTTCACAAATGGACTTATGGCACAGGTGGCTACCTATCACGGTATCGCTCTCCAGTTCACTGAACTGAGAGCGACCCATTCTTTCACAAATGTTTGTAGAAGCAGTCTGCATGCCTAGGTGCTTGATTTTATACACCTGTGGCCATGGAGGTAATTGGAACAGCTGAATCCAGTGATTTTAGAGGGGTGTCCCAATACTTTTGGTGTCTGTCTGTTATATCCTGGTTTTTTATTATTGTCTGTAGCCCTGTTAATGAAATACCCCTTCACTTCTTGTACTAGTCAGTCTTTTCCGTGTGCCAGGAAGTGAGGGAAAAATCTCCATAATGGGGTCATAGCAGTAACAAATAAAAATATCCAAAAAGATGGCACAGCAGATAAAGTTTGGTTTGTGGTTTTGTTTGATTCAAACCTTGTAGTGAGCTGTGTGATAAAGGATGAGTCATTGCTTTGATGCTTTCTGTTAGCAGTGGTGTTTTTTTCAGCATAGCTGAGAATGATGCAGTACTTCACATGTGAGGAGGATTCTAGAGCAGCATCTTCTGTCTGTATAGACTACAGAATATTTACTAGCAAATGTGCATCTGTTTAAATTTGAAAGTCCTAGCGATATAAACACCATTTAACTATTAGAGCAGAAGTTCTGTATTTTAGCATCACAAACTAACAACGCAATTTAATTATTTTAAAATGTACAAACTCGCCCATCTACCCTTGTTAGCGTGCTTTTTGTTGAGAAATCCCTTTGAAAAACACCCCCATAGTGTTTCTAGATGTGGCCATCTTGAGCAAGGGCAGATGATTCATGTAGTATTTGCTTCCTGGGATCCATCTACCCTTAGGCCAGGCATGCAGGCAGGAGAGTGTGCTTAGCTGAGAGTAATTGAAGAACAGGAGGTGCCAGCTAAGTGCAGTATGTGTAACCAACGGAGCTCCTTCCGGTGACGTCACTTCCACCTGTGCGTTCCATGCTAGTTCCGGTGTACTTCCTGATGTACACAGGGTGTCCCAGCTCCATTATTCCATCTTTCAGCCTGAATGACAGCAGCGGACCCTGCTAATGGACTGAGCTAAGGACCTACTATCTGATGTCTGACATTTTAGCCATCTTGTGTTTTTAACCGCTTTTAATAAACCATCTTTATACACATACTGCACTTAGCTGGCGCCTCCTATTCTTCCCTACAGAGCTGGTCACGCTCTGTGGACAGCTGCCGCCTGTGCTTCTTTCGATTTTTTGGGATCTTGTGTTATTCTTGGACTTATAAGGACTCTGTAAGAGTAATTAGGACTTAAAAGGACTCCCTTACATATTTGCATTACGTATCAAGGTAGTTCTGGGCTATTGGTCCTGGTAAAGCGCCGGATTTCATACGTTTTTCCATTGTGGTTAGCTGAGAACTCCTCCCCTCCCCCAGTTGAATGGGAAAAAAATGCCTACTAAGACTCCTGGGATGTATGACATAATTTTGGCTTAGGCCAGAAACCAGGTAGCAACTGAAGAAGCGTTTTAGAAAAAAAAAAGTTTAAATCATTACTTTTTTTTCTGTTTACTAATGCTAGTAGCATATGAATTAAGAATAGTTAATATTGAGAGAGAGTTTAGTTCCACTGTATTATTGTGATAATTAGCAGCATGAAATGGATAACACAGAGGTCACTGTTCAAAATAGTCTGGAGTTTGTCCCAATTCAGCCTGCACACTCCACTCCTCATCTTAATACTTTCAGGACATAAACATCCATGACCCGCTGGTCCAGGCTTCTCTGACCTGAAGCTCAGCCCACTTCAAATGTCATTTCCTGCCCGCCTCAGAACTGACCCTGTTTAAATACTTAGTCATGTAGGAGGATGTAGGGGTTATCGCCCACTCTTTACATTCCTGGTTTTTGTTGAATATATAATATTTCATGTTTACTTTTAGTTAAAAATGTCTACTTTACCAAGCTACTGTACATCATTTTAAAGTGTATCTGTTGTCAAAATGTTAAATCGTATATTCATTTCCACATTGTATTTCACCTACTCCTATTAATCTGAATGAGCTCAAATTTTATAAATGTACTTTCCTTGAATTCTGCCACGTTTTCACTATGCCCCATTGCTATACAATGCTGTATCACACATTTCATAGAGCCTACTTTCTGATCTACAGAAGTGTTTAAAGTATCAGGAGGCAGCGTCAGTACAAGAATCACTGGTTTTAGGCAGCAAGGTCTCATGGGATATGTAGGCCTTAGAAATTTAAACAGCAGGGAAGAAGCTGCAAAGCATGCAGGGAATTCAGGAAGTTGTGGAAAGAGAGCAGACAGGCACCAATCCCAACATGCAAGGAGACTTCAAGCAAGCTTATATTGAATTCTCAAAAATAAAAACTCTATCTAGCAATACTAATATAACATAAATGTGTGTTGTCACTATAGTACTCCTTTATGTAAAATCAAACTTACTTTATTTGCTTCTGTTTTTGGACAGCGTGAGGGAGGGATAGAACCTCTGCCCTGTTTTTTCCATGGTCCACTTTAAAGTGTATGTCTAGTCAAAACAATTTTCCTATTTGTGGATAGAATAAGAAAGGATTAGAAGCTACAGTATGTTATGATTTTGTTGCTGTGTTCTAGGTAGATTTATCCCACTCTAGTTTGTCCTGGTGACTTTTGTCACTGAGACAGAAAATGATGGGAAATCTAAAATGTTACATTTGTCACCAAAACAAGAGCTGAGCGTAAATTTTGCAGTGGGTATAGAAGAAGTTGCACTTTAAGTCTGTCAGACAAGAGGGTCTCTAACTACTTGCCAACCGCATAACTTGGTTATACAGCGGCAGAGCAGCTCTTCTGCACTGGATCATGTTCCTAGTACATACTCAGCACTTCTGGGTAGTGCGCACGCCTGCCGACCCAGCTGTGCTGTGATTCGTCACAGCACAATCCGATCAGTGGGTCCCGGCCAACGATTAATCGGTGGGAAACCGCTGTTTGGCTCAGTGATCCACAGACAGAGTTCTATGATGATAAACATCACAGAGCTTTGTGTAGGTGACACACGCAGTCTTGTTGTTAATTTCCTATAAAGCAGGGGAAAAAAAAACAAGATGCCTTAGTAAAACCAGCACACACTAACACTTCCTAGGCACACACCCTTTGCCCCAGATGTTAGCCCCTTGTTACCCAGTGTCATTAAACAGTGATCAGTGCTAACACTAGGCACTGACTGTACTTAGTGTCACTGGTGATCTCAGTGTCAGTTCCCATTCAGTATCCGTGCCTGCTGCACACTCAGTCCTGCTACAAGTTGTTGATCACTGCAATTACTAGTGAAAAATACGTAAATTAATAAAAATTCCAGTATATATACCGTCATTTGTAGACCTAACTTTCATGCAAACCAAATAATATATGCTGATTGGGATTTTTTTTTTTTTTAAGCAAAGACATGTAGCTGAATACATTTTGTCCTAAATTTATTAACCACTTGAGCCCCAGAGGATTTACCCCCCTTAATGACCAGGCCTTTTTTTGCTGTTTGGCGCTGCACTAATTCAAATGATAATTGCGCAGTCATGCAATGCTGTACCCAAACAAAATTTACGTCCTTTTTTTCACACAAATAGAGCTTTCTTTTGGTGGTATTTGATCACCTGTGCGCTTTTTATTTTTTGCGCTATAAACAAAAAAATCACGAAAAGTTTGAAAAAAAACAATATTTTCTACTTTCAGCTATAAAAAATATATCGTAAACTCAAAGTTAGTCATAAATTTAAGCCAAAATGTATTCTGCTACATGTTTTTGGTAAAAAAAATCCCGTGCATTAGCAGGCAAACTGGCGCTATCTAGGAGGGGCGCTAACACTATCGGAAGTCACCAGTGACACTAATACAGTGATCAGTAAAAATCTGTTCACTGTAATCAATGACACTGGTGACAGGGCAGTGAAGGGGTTAACTGGGGGGGGGGGAGGGGGGGCGATCAAGGGGTTAAATGGGATTTCTGGTGCACTAGCGGGCAAACTGGCGCTATCTGGGAGGGGCGCTAACACTATCGGAAGTCGCCAGCGACACTGATACAGTGATCAGTAAAAATCGGTTCACTGATCAGTGACACTGGTGACAGGGCAGTGAATGGGTTAACTGGGGGGGGGATTAAGGGGTTAAATGGGATTACTGGTGTACTAGCGGGCAATCTGGTGCTATCTGGGAGGGGCGCTAACACTATCGGAAGTCGCCAGCGACACTGATACAGTGATCAGTAAAAATTGGTTCACTGATCAGTGACACTGGTGACAGGGCAGTGAAGGGGTTAACTGGAGGGGGGGGGGTGATCAAGGGGTTAAACGGGATTACTGGTGTACTGGCGGGCAATCTGGCGCTATCTGGGAGGGGCGCTAACTCTATCGGAAGTCGCCAGCGACACTGATACAGTGATCAGTAAAAATTGGTTTACTGATCAGTGACACTGGGTGACAGGGCAGTGAAGGGGTTAACTGGAGGGGGGGGGCGATCAAGGGGTTAAACGGGATTACTGGTGTACTGGCGGGCAATCTGGCGCTATCTGGGAGGGGCGCTAACTCTATCGGAAGTCGCCAGCGACACTGATCAGTAAAAATCGCTTCACTGATCAGTGACACTGGTGACAGGGCAGTGAAGGGTTAACTGGAGGGGGGGGGGCGATCAGGGGGTTAAATGTGTCCTAGAGTGTTCTAACTGTAGTGTAGTGCTTGTGTACTCACTTTTTGATTGTCTTCTTCTCTGTCTGGAACGGAATGTGTCCATGCAGAGAAGAATGACATCATATCCTGCCCTGTGTGTATGTCAACACAGGACAGGATAGGACAGGGACCGATCATGTGATTTCAACCAGAAATCACTGGCTGAAATATGATTGATCCCTCCTGGATCAAATAGTGTCACCCGCGTGTCGGCGGGAGCGCGCGCGCGCGCCCCCTGCCGGCGAAAGTGTCGGGAGCGCGGAACCCGTTTTTAAACGTGGTTTTGCGCTCCACTGCCGCCCTGCACACGTATATACACAGTGGCAGGGCGGCAAGCGGTTAATTTATAAACTAATCTAATAAGTTATTAGATATGCTTTAGACGAAAAGGAAATTTTTTTTTTCTTGTTTGTTTTTTTTTAATTTTTGGTCTTTTTTTTTTTTTTTTATAAATATAATAAAAACAATGTAAAAACCCAGTGGTGATCAAATACCACCACAGTTGGTACAGTGTTTCATGACTGCGCAACTGGCAGTTAAAGTAGTGCGTCGCACAGCAATAAATGGCCTGGTCATGAAGGGGGTAAATCTTCTGGAGAGCAAATGGTTAATGGTCACTGTACCCAAAACTGTTTTGCTCTCCATTTCTTTGTTCCTCCCCACTATGGATGATGTAGATTTTTTTTTTTGGCTGATAAATATAATTCTGCAACATTGCACTGCTGATTGAGAATTCATGAGAAACTCTTCTCTTGAAGCATCTTGAAAGCAGATTCCTTGTAAGTCAGCACTAGTCATTGTGTTGCTTCATGCATGTGGATTCTAGCACAGGAATATTCTATTACATGAGGTTAGCCAAGTGATTAGATCAGAGTCTGCATGGGGAGCGTTTCCTGTTCGGGTTTAGATGACGAAAAGAACCGATGTTTACATTTTTTGTTTTACGTTGGTTTCCAACTGCAGCACTGTGTTGTTCATTTGTTTCCTGTATGAAATTTCCTCATTTCCCTGGAGACTGCTGAGTGTAGTCAGTGCTCACGTGTGGCAGGCTAGAAGTTCATTCTATGCTATGTATTGTGCATTAATATTCTATGCCTCTTCATTGTCTGGAAGGTTATTTTCTTGAATGAACCTTTGCTGTCTCTTGATATTTGAGTCTATTGTGTTACTTCCTTGCCTGTAATTATTGCAGACGATGTCCAGTTGCTGATTTCTAAAGTGTAATATTTTCTCTGAGTTCATAAATGGTATGATGGCAGTCATAGGCAATATGACTGTACCGCTATGTTTTAATGTGGAATAAACCCCTTTTGTTTTGGGGGGGGGGGTCAACATTTTAAAGCTATGATGCTGTATTATATAGTATAGCAAAATCAAAATAACTGGTAAAAGTAGTCATGATCTTACGCACAATAATATGTTCTTTCTAGTGTGTGTTTGTGTAACTATGTAAATGTAGACCCCCCCCTCCCCCACAGACCCTTTTGGACCATTGTAAATCTAATCATAAGATATAACTTTGCATTTTTGTCTTTTCCTCTTTTCCTCCATTGCATGAGATTTTGTAACAGCTAGCAGAACTGAAGTTACATTCAAGTCCATACTAAACTGCAGTCTTGAGGTCCATGCATAGAGCACAGTCTACCTGCTGAGTAATTTATGTATTGAGCCCAAAAGCAAACGTTTATTATATTGCAGCTTACCAATTCTTTGATGTTATGGCTGCGTTCATTTCATTTTTAGGCTTGCTTTCTTCTGTTTTCATCTGGTAATTCAGCCAGCAACTCTGCTGTTTTTCAGAAGTTCAAGCTCTACAGCAGAATGTATCAGTTTACATGGATGAGATGAACCATTTCCCACTGGCAGGGGTGATTAAAATGATAAGCTTTTATTTGCTCATGTAATGGCTTTATCTCAGAAGGAAAAAAAAAACTGCTGTAACTGATAAGGTATGAGATGGAGTTTGGCTCTGTGTTATTGTATTAAAATCTGCTAGTACATTCAACATTCCCCCCCCCCCCCCAATCTTACAATGTTGCTGTCTGCTGTGCCTCCTGTGCTCATTCCTTAACAAAGTGGTGTCTCACTAATACTGGTGGTGTGTTACTGGCCAGATAACCATGTGAAAACGGAGGGGAAAAAACTAATAAGAAAACTGATGCAGCCACATCTAATGATTGACAAGCTACGATATAATACATTTTTGGGTTTAATACCGCTTTAACGTTCGCTTTGCCTAAACTATGGACATTAAGTTATTACATATATATCCTGATGGGTTGTCTGTAATAAATATATTGAAATGTGCAGCAAATCCAGTGGTGTTCTGTTGTGATTCACTGGTCCCCCACTCTACATTGGGTCTTGGGGTGCTATCTTTTTCTAACTTGATTGGGAGCTGGCTATATTTTATTGGCTTTTGCAGCCAACCTTCCTAAAAATATACTGTGGGTCTTTCATCCTCCAGTTCTGTATGCTTAAGCAGATGCCTTCTGGATTATATCCTAGGAGGCTGCAGGAACAGATTGACATCATTTTTGTCTAGGTAAGAATGCCAGCAGGGGGTGGGTGGGTGGCCCATAAATATACAAAAAAGTAAATAAATCCAAATAAGGGGGGATACAATAGGGCAAATATAGACATTTTGGATTGAAGGTCCTCTTTAACAAGCACTTATGCAGGCCATAGACGGGGAGAAAACCGGACGGTTTTTAACAAAAAAATGAAAAATCGGTCGTTCAATAGGCCGACGTTACCACCAACAGTAAAAAAAAATCGTCCGATTTTCTTCCTGTCTACGGCCAGCATTTAATTATTGCAGAGAGCCCCGCTATTATATTTGACATTAAAAAGTATTGCGGTTGCAACATTGTATCTATTTGTATCCATTTTGGATACAGATGGTTTTTTCGGATACAAATATATTGTTGCAATTGCAATACTTTTTAATGTCAAATATTTGTTTTTTTTTTTTCGGTCGAAAAATCGGCCGGTTTTCGACCCATCTATGGCCTGCATTAAAGGGCCTTCAGGCCATCGCTGACCTCTCTAGCTACTTGTAGTGTGAATCAGTTTGTTCTTGGAGCTCTAAGATCATAACTAACTCTAAAATCTGGTTTTGTTAGTATTCTAACACATTAAAAATACCTGTTGCTTCTTAGAAAAAGAGGGTTGCCAGCCTGACAGATTCTGTTCTAATATAAAAGGAAGAAAAGATTCAAAGCCGGAGTGTTTTTTCAAGTTTTAAAATGATTTCTCCACAATGCTTATAGCTAAAGATGTAAATGAAGGCTTGTTTTCCTTTTTTTTTTTTTTTTTAATAAAGGTTTACTGCTTGTTCAGAATGTTCTTACTTTAGTGTGCATAGTCTGGTCAAAAGGTTTAAATTATAGCATCACTGAGTGATTTGAGAACCTTTGCATGATATGAGAAGAATTTATAGATAGTTGCTTTCTCTCACAGAAAACCTAATGTAAAAAATGTCTACTGTGTTTCTTAAAACTACAATTCCGATTCATATTGGCACTAAGACTAATTATGATTAGTGATACAGGAAAGTGCGTGCGAGAGAGAAAAATGGCGATAAGTGAAGGATTAGAGCATAGATGTAGAGCAGTACATATCCAGTTACACTGTGAGGTGATTTATGGATTCTTACTGCAGAACCCGGTGTGGGAAATCCTTGCAATCTGCTGCTGTTGTCAGTGCAAAGTTAATGACACCTCAAACACAGGTTGTAAATGCAATGCGTTTGCCCACAGCGGATCACATGATACCAAAGTACCATGTGACCCGATCGCAGTTCCTATCCAAAAGTGCATGCTCTATATTTGGTGCAGAGTGTTTTAAGCCTACTGGTACTGACTAGCATTCTAGCGTTTCCCTTCTCCTTCAGTTTCTTTCCCTCATTCAGCCAATGTGAACCGATTGATGGAGAGGGGCAGGGGAGGAAGGTTGTAATGATGGAAAATGAAGACCTGTGGCTTTGTGTAATTAACCAGCAAGCTTAATCTACCTGCTGGCTTTTGTACAATTTTTCCCGCCAAGGCACCTCTGAAGGCACTCTGGCTAAAGACTGGACTAGTGTATGGTTTGCAGAATTTTACCGATGGTTTGCCTCCCTCAAGTCCCCTCAGTGCTGGCCTATGCCATAGCTGCACAGAAGTGTGTAAAAGCCTGGCCACATTTCTGTATGGACCAGCTCTTCTCTATAAATTAGGGCAGTCTTGCAGTTTCAAAGCATCACCAGCATACTGTAGTTAATCAAAGGGAAAACCTGATTTCAAAAAGAGTAGATTAGCACTACTTCATCATAGGAATAAATGGTCTCCCATTTGATTTCTACTAATGACAGTACTTTCCAGTTAAATGCTTTGCAGAACCCATGAAACTTTGAAATTGTACACTGTAATGTAAACACAGCGGGTATTCTCAGAAAAGTAAAAGGGGGTGAGGAGACGATACTGGTGTCTAAAGATTATTATTTTTAATTTTTTTTACACCTTAATGCAGAGAATGCACTAATGTGGTTTTGAGCCCTCACATATACTCAATGACGTGACTAGCTTCAGGTGATACTTAGGTGAAACAAATCCTTTTAAATAAGTTGTACCTGTATATAGCTGTTGATTCTCTACAGCCACGCAGCCAGCTTTGGTAAGTAGGGGACAGGATGCCTAAAATCGGTGAGTAGAGCTCTGAGAGCTGATTGGAAAGACTGGGCACACCCCCCTTTCACACAGAAACAGAGTTGAGGCTATCAATCACAGGCTGTGCCCTCCCCATCACCATTTTTTTCTCCTGGTGTTATGAAAACTTGTCAGAATTGACTCATGCTTATAGCAGAGGAATGAAGCAGCGGACTGAAATGACACTGAGCCCTGGTTCACACTGGATCCGACTTTTAAATCGTGCGACTTCACTTGAAGTCGCATGATTTAAAAGTTGCTTGTCAGTGCGACTTCAGGTATGACTTGGCAGACATATGTGCAACTTCTTGGACAGATTTCTATGCAAGTCACTACTGAAATCACAAAAATAGTTCCAGAACTACTTCCACTCTACGATGTACTCTGAGTCGAACCTGTTTGTTTGTAATGCAGTTTGAAACTGTCAATTTGCATGACAAGTCGAAGCGGTATAAACCAGGGCTTAATGCTCTGGACTGAGACAAGTACACGCTACAGAGGGATATGTTTTTTTTCATATTTCGTGTCCGAGGTTTACAACCATTTTAAGGTACATAATATTTTGAATGTGTAACTAATTTTGTTTTGACTTTTTTTTTTAATCTTATGTAATTTTGTTTTCTTTAAATGATACTGTGATTGCCTACAGATGAAAATAAATTGAAAACGTGATTTTGTGTTCTAAAGTGACCTAACACTATGTGTTGATATTTAAGCCAGCTATGCGTTCAGCAAATCCTTTATCTGAGCAGTCACATTTTAAAAGGCATCCTAAATAATATATTACAGGCCTCAAAGCCAGTCAGTTCACTGACCAAAATGTCACCAGTGCTGAGTTGCCTTTTACAGGGATAATTTTTTTTTTTTAGATTTTTTTTTTTTTTTTTTTTTTTTCCCCTTGCTAATGTATTTTTTTCTTTTATATAGTGTTTACAGGACATTTTTTCTTTCAATTGAGAACAGAGTACATGATGCTAAGGTAACGCTTGAGGTACCACTAGAAGAAGGGTTCTTATTGTCTGTTTTTTCCATTGCCTTCATAGGGGCAAATCTTTAAAGCAGAGCTCCAGTCAAAATTAAAAATAAAAGTCAGCAGCTAAACAAACACTTACCTGTACCCCAATCCAGATTTACCGGCCATCCTGTGTCCCTGGCATCTTCATTGTGGGAACACGGCTGTAACAGCTTGCGGCGTCACAGCCTGGTGCCCACTGTGCATAAGCCAGCAGTGCCGCACTTTGTGAATGGTCCCATAGTCTTCTGGAACCTGTTCAGGTTTCCAAGAAGGCTATGGGGTAGAAGGGGGGGGGGGGATTGGAGGACAACTTCTGCTTCCGAACACCTAGTTGATCACAGCGGAAGTTGGAGTGTGCACTTGTCAAATTCAGGTATCCCCTATCTCCCCCCCTCCTCATAGGTGGCAATCCTTTACAGGGAGCTGGGGGGGGGGGGGGGGGGCGAAGCCGTACAGTGGAGCCTCCCCTTTTGGGTGGAGCGCCAGTTTTAGAGTTCTAGTCAAAGGGCTAAATACAGAGAGACGAAACATGTCTGAAAACTGCTGTATATTCTGAACAATATATATTTGTCCATCCAGTTCTGAGATAAATGCCTGGTACACACGTAAAGTGTTTTTTTTGCTTTAAACCCAGCAGCGTACAATGTTAGTACGGCAATCTCTCCCACTCAGCTATTGTCCTGACAGGTGGACTGCCCCCCCCCCCCCCCTGCCAGGACACACTGATCAGCGCTTGCAGTCTTTTTGTTTTCCAGCATGTCTCTCCTTAGACCTGCTTCTGTCGGAAGGACAGCTGTACACATAGTTCGATTGCTGGACTGTGCCTGCTGACCAGGCCGATATTCGGACCGTGTGTACTCAGCTTAAGGACCTGCTAACTCTAGGCTGCGTTGGGCCTGTACTTAGGCATTTTCATGTGACGTACACAGCAGACTGATGAAGTCCTCTGTCATTCATTCCTCCTATTAGCATGTTCCTTGCTGGCACATGAGCTCCACAGGACAACTGATTGGCTCCACTTGTAGCTTTTCCAGTTGTAAGCTCTGCAGTAAATGGAATTTCAAGAGCCTGATTCCAGGTAAAATGCAAGTACTTAAACTAGTTATTAAACATATACTTAAAGTGGTAGTAAACGTGACTTAAAAAAAAATAACAAATAACAAATCTTGCAAGGTAAGAGCATAATGTGCTAGTATGTATTGCATACTTGCTCATTATGACAGATTTACCTTAGAACGAAGTCCTCCAGTGGAGCACTGTCACCGCTTCAGAAGGCTTCCCTCAGTCTTCCTTCCGGGTTCGTGGACTGCGGCTTCTTGAATGGCCGAGTCGCTGGTGACATCACTCCAGTGCATGTGCACGGGAGTTTCAGCCACGGCACACAGCTCTGAAGAAACTGTACGTGTATGCTGTTCCTTCAGAGCGCATGTGCAGGTATTGGAGATATTAATTTTTACCTACAAGTAAGCTTTCTTGTAAGCTTACCTGTAGGTGCAAATATACAAAGTGACTTTACTACCACTGACGTAACCACTTGCTGACAGGATGTTTTAATACATGCATCATTGGTTATTTCAGGATAATGGCTGCAGCCACAGCCAAGATCTAGGTACTGGTTTTTTTTTTTTTTTTTCCTTTGTATGGGATTGTAAAAGCAATGGCAACTTTACAGCTTTACTTTTAGGCCTGGTTCACACACATTTTTAAGTTTTTTGCAGAAATGCACTACATTCCATTTAACATGGTTTCGTATGGGTCACCTTCACATCTGTGTTTTTTGGAAAGGTTTGGAGACTTTTTTTTCCGCAGCAGGTTGCGTTTTTTTGTAGCCCTTGATGGAAATGCAGCAGAAATGCAGTGCTTGCATTTTTAATGCGTTTCTGCTGGTCTCTCCTGCATCAAAAACGTGTGAAGAAAACACAAAGCGCATTGGTAAAATGATTCAACCGCAACCTGCATAGGTGTGGACCAGGCCTTACAGTGCAGTGTTCATGTTATTGACAATAAAATTTTTGTCAGTTTTTGTCAGCTGCATGTTTTCAATGATGAAAACTAAACAAAAATATTAGAATTAAGTCAATTGACAAGAACTATGACAAAAATCAATTCCAAATTTCAGTTAGTTGACTAAAATCTAATGGGTGTAGTTAAATTGTGATGCATTGTTTAAGCATTTCTCTAGAAATTCCAAACTCCTGTAGTAAAAATCTAATTACGTATTATTTATGGTATTTTAAACAAGCATTACAGATTTAATAGTTATGATATATAACATCTTTTTTGATAAAACAAAGTTTCATAAACAAAAATGTTTGCTTTTTGACAAACAGACGTGAAACTTTACAATATGAAAAACCCCAAAGAACTGTAAACTCTATTCGCTCTAATGCCAGGCTGCAAGTAGGGATGGGGGAAGTAAATGGGCGAGAGGGCAGAGAACTGGACAGTCTGGGGAGGCTGTTATACTACACAGTGCTAAGCACTGCTACCTTGCTGGGGGGGGGGGGGCACTCACCACGTCAGGTCCAGGCAGACCGGAATCCAACAGAGTTCCTCTTCTGTGGTTTTCAGGGCATTGTTTTAGAACTCCCAGGCAGAGGCAGACTGAGGGAGCCTGCGTCTCTCAGCCAATACAGCTTGCCAATAGGGTACTGAAGATTTAGTTGACTAAAATATGACTAAAACTAAATGGCATTTTAGTCAAACACTGACTAAAGTTAAATCGAAATTTGATGTCAAAATGATCAGTGCTGCACAAGTAGGTCCACCATGCATATGTAAACAGTGATTGCACCATATATGTTAAGTATTGGCACAAACATCTGAGTGAGAGCAATAATTTTAGGGCCAAGATTCACAGTTAATGCTAAACTGATACCCTGTAAAGGTTTTTAAAGCATTCCCTTATGGATCATTTTAGGTACCATAGTTTGTTGCCATTTCACAGGCGTGTACAAATTTAAAGTGGTTTTAACCGCTCAAGGTCTTTTACCTTCATGCATTCTATGCATAGAGGTAAAAAAAACCTTCTCTATGCAGCATCCCCCCCCCGGCCCTCCCTAATACTCACCTAAGTCCCCCTTTTGATCCAGCAGTTTGCACTGGAGTCTTGGCTTTCCCAGGACTCCCTCCCTCTCCTCATTGGCTGAGACCGCTGTGGGAGCCAATGGCAATTCACAGCCAGTGAGAAGAGAGAGGGGGCAGGGCCAACACATGGAACAGCTGCTGGGGAGTTCACATGCTTGGGTGCCCCCATAGCAAACTGCTTGCTGTGGAGGCACCCGACAGGTGGGAGGGGCCAGGATCACCAGTGGGGGACCTGAGAAGAGGAGGTTTACGGGCAAAACCACTGCACAGAACAGGTGGGTGTGTGTGTTTTTTTTTTTTTTTTTTTTTTTTTTTTTTTAAATTAAGCATTTAGAATCTCTTTAAATTTTGAAATCTTTGGTATCCAAGGTATCGCAACTTAATATTTTACCCAAAAAATGTTTTTTTTGTTTTGTGTGCACTAACATTCATTTAGTGTATTCTTTTTTTTTAAATTGTGGTTGGTAAACTGCTGCATCAATAGTTTGTGACATTTAGGCCTCATGCATACTGCTCCCATAAACATGAGTTCAAAAGCTTTTGGCGGGTTTTTTTTTTTTTTTTGCCAAAGCCCCGGGACACAACTCAATAAAAGCCACACATAGATTTTTTTATCAGAGTTTAACAGCAGCAGAGTTTAGGGTCACTTAAACATCCCTCTCCTGAACATAAAAGAATTTCATTCAGGAGAGGGACTTTTTGGCCAACAAAAGGTAAATGTGGCAAAAATGGGTGTAAGCGCAAACTGCATTTAGCGCTTGGGCGTTCATTTCAATGGCAAGTACTCTGGCCAATGAAATAAATAAAGAGCCTGTTCACACTTGTGCGATTGGGGTCCAAAGTCGCACGACAAGTCGCACCCCATGTTTCCCAGTGAGTACCATTCAAATCTGCGATTTCAAATTCGTTCCTGCACTACTTTAGTACGACTTTCGATGCAACTTTGGTCCAGTGAATGTAAAGTCAGATCAGAGTTGCACCAAAAGGTGCATCAAAGGTGTGCTGAAAATCGCGCTACTTTGGAGAAAGAATTAGGAACCAATCAGTTTTGCTTTCATTTTCAGAGGTTAATGGAATAAGCAGAACTGAGAAACCGGTTATTATGCTTTAGGTATGATCTATTCCCCTCACCAGTCATTTTTTTTCTTAAATACTAAAACCATATCTGCAGGACTTTTATTCAACTGTCTTTTGGCTTTGAGAGCAGCTTCTCTTTTCTGCCTTACTATTCTTGTCATGATTGTTATCCATCATTCATAATATCTTTAATCAATTATTCACCAGTCATTATCCATCAGTCCTCCTCTTCCTAACAAGCCAGTAATCATCTTCTGTTTTGTTAGTAGTCATTATGCAGGACCGATATTCAAGAGCCAGGAAACCAACATATTTCAATGTATTCTGCAGCTGGCATATTTTTAAATTTATTGTGTTGTCAGCTGAAAGTTTACTTAGGTTCCTTATTGCCAGCTTGCATGAGAGCTTTAGCCACAAAATCATACTTGAGCCTGGCAGAGAAGAGTTTTATTATCTTCTATGCTTTCTTTACTGCTGTGATTCAGTTTCCTGTTATAGGGTGGCAATGTTAGTTATCCATGGTCTTACTGTATATAGGAACATGGCTTCTCTCTTGCTTGCTGCCAAGATGGACTGGGTACTATGAACTATGGGATGTGTGGTGTGCATAGAGCAGTGCACATGGCCTCAACGAACCTGCACTACTTGTTTCAAACAAACAAATGTGGTGTGGGAAAGGAGAGGTTTGGAAGATCGTAGAGGATGTAAGAAACCATTTCCTGAACAATAGAGTACAGGGCTGTCAAGTTGTAGAGGTGTATGGAGTTTTTGGAGAATTGCAATATTTAGTGTCCCTTTTAAAAGTTCATTTAAAATAATAATGCACATCTTTTTGCAGGTTAAATAAAGTGCATTTAATATATATATATATATATATAGAGAAGATCACCCTGTCTGCTGTCACAGTGGGAACTCAGGTGCAGTAGCTGCTGTAGCGCTAACACAGGTGTACAGGTGTAACATGTTAGAAAAAGGTGAACTTATCCTGTTTGCTTGTTCAGCAAGCTGGGCATTTAAAACATCTGTTAAAGTGTTACTAAAACCATCCAATACTCTGCATTCACTATATCCGGTCTCCCACAGTGCACAGAACATGGAAATGCAATTATTTTAGTAACTATAAACTGCTAAATACCTTTTCTTATCAGCAATTAGAGCAGTCTTGTGACTTCTATCAGTGTCCAGCAGAGCACTGGTTAAAGCTTGTAGGCAGAGTTTTCTTTCTGCTTTAGGAGGATGCAGAACCCCTGACCTGTCTGGACAGTGCTGATTGGCCCTGTGCTGATCACATGCACCCTCCCAAGAAAAAAAAAACAAACATCTAGCAATACACACCAAACTGTGCAGAGTGTCTCCACACTGTCTTATCAGCTGATAAGAGGGGGACACTGGAAGAAGGGGAGGATCAGAGAAGTCGGGATCAAACAGCCTTTTTACGCAATGCAGAAGATTAACCCCTTAGGCTGCACAGTGAGTATATCAAGCATGCTTTACTGCATATAAAGACTGATTTTACCGTTGTGGGTTTAGTAACATGTTAACAATCTGATTCCAGTACCTTGCTGCCCCTACAATTTTTGGATTAGGATTGTTAAAATACACCTGTTATGAAAGAATTATGGATGCTGCCGGTGGTGACCTCCTTATACTGAAAATTTTTAGGCTAGATATAAATTTGTGGGTCGCAGGAACATGTGCAAAAAAGGACGCATCTCTCTTGCAGCAATGGAATTTGCCATTAATTCTTTAAAGGTATCACAATGAACCTTGGTACCATGCATAGAAAATTGCACGCTAGAATGCACGGTACCAGTGCACCATGCTTTTTGTTGCTGCACACTTTTTAACAAAAAAAAAAAAGTGAAGTCCTTTTGTGCAATTTTTGTGCATAGGGCAGCCCATTAATTAAAAAACACGCATGCACAGTTGCACCTGCATAGGTGTGAACAGAGCCTAAAGTATAAAAATATATTAAGAAAAAAAAAAAAGTTTGATGGTTTGTCAACAAAGAGCAGCAGCATTGGTTTAGGAGTTTATTATTTTTTGGCGCGGGTTTTTTTTTATAGAGCCTAAAGTGTGTGTGTGTTAAATGGAGTCTCTGAACAGGATACATATCGCATTTTGTTAATGGGAGTTGTCTTTGGAGGTGAAAGTGTTCAGGGAAAAAAAAATCCCCTGCAAACAAATTGAACCACCCAACATTGCATTTGCTGCTTCTTACCATTCATTTGATTAGATCCTTTGTAAATAAATGCTTCATCCTCCCCTTTCTTTTTGTTGTGGGAGGAAGGGGATAACTCTGGAATGACAACACACCTTGATTGGCTGTGTGCATTTTGCCTGTGATCTGTGCTGTCTGACAACACAATCATGGACGTTGTATGCATGCACACATGAAGTGAAGCACAAGTTAAATGACTGTCTTCCAGAACCAGAATTACCTGTTTACCACTTGAGGGTTTTTTTTTTTCTATTACAATGCTGAGGTATTGAGGTGCTTAAGGCCAAGATCACCTTTCTGAACTTGTTACACCTGTATTTATGTGTAAAAGGTTCAGTATACACACCCTATCTGCCCCCCCCCACCCTTCTGTGACAGGGGGCAGGGAAGTTCTCCCCTTACCCACTGTCATCATTTAAAAACTGCACGGCTGTGGCATTCGTACAGTTTCCTGTGAATTAATAGACTACAAGAACCATCAGTCACTGTGGCTGAAGGCTTGGAGTTCCCAATGAACGTTATTCTTTAGAGAAGGCAATTTTTCATATGACAAATTATTTCTGGAAGGAACGCCAACAGTTGGCTAATCCAGATGTGGGGGGAGTTAAAAAAAAAAAAAAAAAAAAAAAAAAAAAAAAAAAAAATATACACTTCTTTTTTATTTTCTTTTTTTTTTTTACCTTAATATGTAAACATACCATTTTTTGGCAGAGACCTGAAATTGCTCTTAATTTGGCAGAACAGCGATTCCAACCCAGTTTATTATTTTTATCTTTCCAAAAGAACCTTATCTGGGTGTTTCATCTAAATGGATCGTAAACATGACGGCCATCGATTTTGCATCTGCTTGTAATCCTCAATATCTCATGGGCTCCATTCCCACTAGTGCGACTCCTAGTGCAGCTTTGATAGGACTTTACACTCTCTGACACTCAAGTCCAAGAAAGTCACATAGCATTGCAGGAACCTTTTCAAAGTTGCTGTGACTGTGTCGCAAAGATTGGAACAGGTGCCATTGAAATCAATGGGCTGCCACATGTCACGCGACTTAATGTCCAAAGTCGCATGACAAGTCACACTAGTGGGGACAGAGCATTAATGTCTCTGGTGACTTTGAACAATCTGGAAACCGGCTGTTTTTTTCATTGGTTGGTAAGTGTTATTTCCTTACACGTTGTGATTAGTACCAGTAATTTGTGCATTGTAGGCCCAACCGTATGTTTTGCATTCCAGTGTGTTCATTTATGGGCTCTTGATTATAAATACATTTTTAAAGGCTGCTATTGCGGTATTTACTGCTGCCTTGCAAAATAATGATTTTACGACCTTACCGTTTATACGTTTTTAGGTATGTTGAAATCTGTGTTTAGAGAATTCTGCTGTAGGGCTTTATTCCTCCCATATAGTATTGCATGTCTTGTTTTTCCCTGTTTCATGAAGCTTGTAGAGTGTCATACACAAGAGTCTTGTATGACTGCCAGTTATCTGACAGCTGCTGTCAGAGTTAACAAGTGTGATATGCCTTGCAGTGGGTGGGAGCCAGTCTGTATGACTACATGCGAAGGGAAAGGTATTACTACACTGTTGCATAGCCTTGTTTCAACAGTTCCTTTTTCAAGCAAGTTGTATTTATTATTTCTGAACCTTAAATTGTGCTCCGCATAAAATGTGCAGGCCTTGGGGTTGGACAACATGCATGAAAAGAGAATAAAGTGAGAAATCTTTAGGGTACCATCTGAGACTTTACTGGCTGCATGCTTGATTTAACTATGGTGTCGAAGAAATAAACGTGGCTTGTGATGTAGTAGTTATACTACTGACATTCTTCTGATGTACTTTGTAATGTCACCCCACTTTCAGCACTGGCTAGCACAGCTGTTGGAGGAGTGTTGCATCCCTTCTTCAAGTATCAGGCATGTTACAAAGCCTCCCAATGATCATACAAGAAACAGCCAAACAAATTGCCGTTTACTCTGTTAGGGTGCCAAAATGTTTGTCACTTCCACGTGCATATGCCTGTGCATTATTGTACTGTGTGGTAATGTGCACTTTACTACCACACTTCTTAAGGCTATATGCACACATGTGGTTTGGCCCATCGGATTCAATCCCAGCACCTAGGAGGCATAACTGCAGCATATGTCCCTGAGCGCATAAAGTCCTGAACACTAGTACTGCAGAGCCACCTCATTTTTCAGTATTTCATAAAATGACAGGTAGCAGGGTTGGGCTGCACCTATGCCTCCTGGGTGCCTGAACATGCTGGAATGTAGTGCTGACAGCCACAGTGTGATAACAGCATTTTCTGATTTCTAGTGTCATTGACTCTTGTGAATTCTAGGAACTAATATAGCAAATGCATTCTAGAGAGGAGAGAAGGGAAGTTGCACTCACACCAATGCCTTCCTGCTACGCAATATGTCAACAGGACCTAAAATTCTAGTATGCGTCTTTAAAATCTATAGCATGCAATTTTTCCGTAATATTAAATCTGCAGCTTTTAAAACATCTGGATATTTTTCCTTTTTTTTTTTTTTTTTTTTTTTTAATACACTTTTGTTTTGAGGGATAGTTCTCTGACTCAGTCTCCCAAATGTTCTCTTGAGTTGTCACTGTGTCACACACATTGCAACTGTGTGGATGCGTTATGTTTAGGCATATTTTGATTGGTCAAAATCAAGAATCCAGCCTTGATACTCCATTCACACCAGGGCGTGTCTACCAGAATTGCAGTTCTGCCCACTATTTGAAAACCTGCTGTGAAAATGCACGACTGCGTGTTCAGGTGCCATCCATTTCAACGGCACCTGAAAACGCGGGTGTGTGTGCCGCTATTGTGGCGTGTTTTTTTGAGTGACAAACATGCAGTAGTCGCAAGAACAAAATCACGGGGCATTCCAGAACCATTTTTGGGCATTGCGCGCCCATCAATTTTGTTTGTTAAAACGCGATGAGTTTGTGCGGAAAAACGCATCGAGTCACAGCAAAAACGACCTGAGTTTTCAGGTGCCATTGAAATGAATGGCACCTGAACACGCAATCGTGCATTTTCACTATGCGTTTTCAAATTATGGGCAGAATCCTGGCGATTCCGCCCATGATTTTAAACACCCTAGTGTGAATGGAGCCTGAGCAAAGACATGTAGCTACTGTTGGAGTGTGTGCTCTATACAGTCGCTACAAAGAGGCTTAAGAAGGTCAGCAGTGCTTAATGCAATAAAGTGGATGAGAAGGGTGGAAGCAGTTTTTTTTTTTTTTTTTTTTTAACAGTTGTTTAATGATACACCATGTTCTACCACAGTGTAATTAGATTTAAGATTTGGATTTACTTCTAGAATGCCATTTGGATCTATTATATTAATCTAGTTCTTTACACTCTCAGACTTTAGAGGTTAGTTGCACACTGTATTGATCTATGATCATCAGCCATTCTTGTCAGGGAAAAAAAACACGATAGGCTTTATAGCATGTGTGTATTTGCACATATGCATACACGTGTAAAAACTTTTCTAGCTTCAATGTAAAGTCAAATTTTTAATTATATATTTTTTTAAAATAAACATGTTATACTTGCCTTTTCTATGCAAAGGTATTGCACAGAGCAGCCCTGAATCTCCTGGGGTCCCCTGCAAGTGCTGTTCATTCCTTCTCTTCTGTATCTGCCCCCATAGCAAGCACTTGCTATGGGGGCAGACATTTGGGCCAAGCCGTGCTGTGTGCGTCTATTAACAAACACACAATGTGGCTTGGCCCCGCCTTTTGCTCTTTTCTCACAGGATTTGATTGACAGCAGCAGGATCCATTGGTCTCTTCTGTCATGAAAGCTTGTTCCTGCCTGTCAGCCATCATGTACACTGAGCCATGCATATGCAGCTTGGTGTACATTTCTGACCCCACATCTGTGCTGCGGTGATATGGCTCCCGTGCACATGCACAGGAATTATCATTTTGAGACCATGGCCATTCTAGCTGCTAAAAACACAGTACCTAGAAGGAAGACCAGGTGAAGATGGAAGTTATTGGACCCGCCAGATTGATCACAATACAGTGCTGGATGATGACTTTGGCAGGTAATTATGCCTTAATTTGCTAATATTGGGGGGAGGGGGAGGGGGAGGTGGATAGCACATTATGGTATAACCCACGTGGAGATCCCTAAATGTTTTTAAATATAGTGGGGTTACTGCTTTAACATACCCTAGTACATAAATATCTAGATATGTTGGGGCAAACAAATAAGATGCTTTTGATCATCACCAGCTCTGGGTCCCTTAATGCAGTAAACTTCCTTTTGGGGAGTGCATGCATATGACGTATATGGTATCCATGGAACAGCTCAATAGAATTAAAATCAACCCTCCAGGGCTCAAATCTTTGTGCTCCATAGTGCAACACGGTGTCTGTCACTTGATGGGGTGGAGCTCTCTAAAGATTTCTGAGTCTGAGGAATCTGAGCACTGTCAAGATTAAACACAAGAGGGCGGACTCTCCTCGTGCATTACCATGGTGACATGCTTTAAATTAAAATATAAGTAACAAATGCATATTCACAAAAACAGACATTGAGCCAAATCTTTCATTCCCAGACACCTGAGAAAACAACTGCCTGGTTGGAAATTCTGCCACGTTTCAGGAGACTCACTCCCTTTCTCAGAGCTCATCAATGGAACAGTGCAGGCACCAGCAACTGTCCATTAGTTAGCTGGGAGGAGGAAGCAGTGTATGGGGCTGTATGTTTGCATTTGACTCGCACAGCTTAATAGCATTTAGTATATACGTTATAATTGTAGTCCCAGATGATGCACGCTCAAGGGTGGCTTTGTAGGACCCTGCAAGGGAAAGGCACTGCCCCAAAACCATAATATGAGGACAGCCAAGGGACAGGCTTACCAAGCAGGAAAGCAAAATGCATCAAAAGGCAGAAGACGTAAGTGGATCTCTCAGCATTTTGAAGGAAAACAAAAAAAACTAATTCTGTAGTTGATATTTTTTTTTTTCCTAGCTATGTGCCTGGAGTCATAGATGACCTTTATTACTTGTTTTCCTTTGTAGCTTCTTTTAGCATACTTGACAAACATTCTGGTAAACTGTGCCGTACCTTATTAAAAGGGATGTAAAAAAGCAGCACTAGGTTAGGTTGGCAGTAGACCAAGCAGAGTTTTCTCCATAAGCATGAGGTAATGTGGACCTCTGATTTCAACTTTTGCCACCGATTCATGGTTTAAATAAACTCTGGAATGTGCTTGGATTTATAAATGACTTTTTTCCTGTTAGCTGAAAAGTCACATGTCCAGGATAAGCTTTTCCACAGCATTCGTATGAAATTGCCATCGATGACCTTGCGTGTGTTGCTGGTGCCTTCCCTGGCCTGCTTGTGTTTTAGCAACCATAAATTGCTGGTGTGTCAGGCGTGCCGACTATTTGGCTGCATCCCAGATTCTGTCATGTGACCCATTACACATGGTTCCAAACTCTGTGCCATAGTGCATAAAACAGGCGTGCTGCTGAAAAGCCTGTAATTTCCTGTGAAATGTTGTGTATATAGTGGTTTTATGTTACTGCAATTTGTTAAATAATTTATATGCTGCCTGTCCATTTTGCTTTGGATCATTCGCCGCTTATCTGTAAACGCAGTAGTAAGACTAGCGAGTGAAGTGTGGATTGGATTAGTCTGTAGCTTTTCTTCAAGGTTCTTATGATACATCAAGAGGTCTTTGTGCTTGCTTTCAGTTTATATAAAAAGGAAAAAAAGATAACTTTTTCTGTAAAGGAAATTACTGTTGCCTTGACTTACTAGCTTTCTGTCTAGTGTTCTACAGAGTATATTAGGTATAATAGAGAGAGACGTATATATTTCTGTGTGTGTATGTATGTATATACAGGTGAAACTCAAAAAATTAGAATATCGTGCAAAAGTTCATTTATTTCAGTAATGCAACTTAAAAAGTGAAACTAATATATGAGACTCATTACATGCAAAGCAAGATAGTTCAATCCATGATTTGTCATAATTGTGATGATTATGGCTTACAGCTCATGAAAACCCCAAATCCACAATCTCAGAAAATTAGAATATTACATGCAATCAATAAAACAAGGATTGTACATAGAACAATATCGGACCTATGAAAAGTATAAGCATGCATGTATACTCAGTACTTGGTTTGGGCCCCTTTTGCAGCAATTACTGCCTCAATGCGGCGTGGCATGGAAGCTATCAGCCTGTGGCACTGCTGAGGTGTTATGGAAGACCAGGATGCTTCAATAGCGGCCTTCAGCTCTTCTGCATTGTTCGGTCTCATATCTCCCATCTTTCTCTTGACAATGCCACATAGATTCTCTATGGGGTTCAGGTCAGGCGAGTTTGCTGGCCAATCAAAGACAGTAATCCCACGGTCATTGAAATAGGTTTTGGTGCTTTTGGCAGTGTGGGCAGGTGCCAAGTCCTGCTGGAAAATGAAGTCAGCATCCCCATAAAGCTCATCTGCAGAAGGAAGCATGAAGTGCTCCAAAGTCTCCTGGTAGACGGCCGCATTGACCCTGGACTTAATGAAGCACAGTGGACCAACACCAGCAGATGACATGGATCCCCAAATCAACACAGACTGTGGAAACTTCACACTGGACTTCAAGCATCTTGCAGTGTGCGCCTCTCCATTCTTCCTCCATACTCTGGGTCCTTGGTTTCCAAATGAGATGCAAAAGTTGCTGTCATCAGAAAAGAGGACTTTGGACCACTGAGCAACAGACCAGGTCTGTTTTTCTTTAGCCCAGGTAAGACGCTTCCGACGTTGTTTGTTGTTCAGCTCTGGGTGTCCTTTGGACAGAGCTGATCACAGATCGGGGTAAAGGGTCAATCACAGCTGGCTTTACCATGTGATCAGCTGTGTCTAGTCACTGCTGACCACATGTAAACAGACTTACCTGTTTTTGGCAGTCGATAACTGGCAAGACTGTCAGTACATGGTTTACAGTGATAATCAGGGCACTGATCATCAGTGTAGCCTCATTAGCGCACATCAGGGAGGAAGAAAAATTATAATGTATAACGGAAACTAAAACTTTTTTCAATTTCTTCAAAATGTTTTGTTTTTTTTTTTGCTAAAAAAACCCAAACAAAAACCCAGTAGTGATGAAAGCTCAATCTGTCTGGAAAAAAAAAATTGATGAATATTTCATATGGGTACAGTGTTGCATAACCACATTTGTAATTTAAAGTTCTGACAGCACTGAAAGCTGAAAATTGGCCTGGGCAGGAAGGGGGTGAGAGCGCCTTGTATTGAAGTGGTAAAGGCAATATAGTCTGCAGAGACGTCTGAGTATAATGCCTCTATCACAGGTTGAACAGAGTTAAAGCCGAACTAAATTTGCCCCTGCTTGCTCCTGCATCAATATCTTTGCCAGTCTTTTACTGGTTTCAGAATCTTTTACCATTTTGCTTGGCCAGGCTGGAAGCAGTGTGCTTACACAGTAAAGCAAACACACACAGCACACCTTTAACCCTTTGATCGCCCCAGATGTTAACCCCTTCCTGCACATTATCCTGTCTTTAATACAGTGTCAGTGCTTTTTATTAGAACTGATCACTGTATTGGTGTCACTGGGGATGTTAATGACAGTCAGTCCCCCCCCCCGCCTCCAGTGTCAGAATGCCCGCTGCAGTCACGCTATAAATCGCTGATCGTCGCCATTACTAGTATAAAAAAGAAAAAATTCCAGTATCTATACTGCCATTTGTAGAAGCTATTAACTTTCACGTAAACCAATTAATTTACATGTATTGGCATTTCTGTTTTAGCAAAGACATGTAGCAGAATACATTTTGTCCTAAATTTATGATGAAATTTGATTTTTAAAAAATTTTTTACTGGACATGTTTAATAGCAAAAAGTCAAATATAGTTTTTTCCTGAAACTTGTTGGTCTTTTTTTAATTTTTTATAGTGCATAAATAAGAAATGCAGAGGCAATCAAATACCATCAAAAGAAAGCTCTATTTGTGGGGGGAAAAAAAAGATATAAATTTGATTTGGGTGCATGACCGCTCAAATTTCAGTTAAATGTTATTGCATAAAATGGCCTGGTTAGGAGGGAGGAGGGGGGGGGGGGGAAGGGGGTAAATCCTCTGGAGGACAAGTGGTTAAAAACTATTTTTAGTTGAAAAAACTAAAAAAAAAACCCAGTGCTTTTTTTTAATCGTGTGTGTTAAACAAACCTGAATACCTAATTCTTTGTATTGGCATCTTGTATTTCCCAGTGCAGTTGGCCTTTGACTGGTAGAGAAAAGGGCAGAACGAAAAGCAAAACTCTAACTCGTCGTACAGTTCTGTGAATCCAACACTGAGGTTGCAGATGGTAGGAAAGAACAGAGTGATGTCTTTTTAATATACAGTCACAATCTGGAACAGGTCCTAGATCAAGCTATATTTATTTTACTGTAGTGGAGAAAATTGATGTCAGTGATCAGATTTATGCTGTCTGGCAGAGATGTATGAATCACAACACAAGCACGGTAAAAAGTATTTGTTTTTTGTTTCCTTAGGCCTCATTCAATCCTGCCTGCAATTTCAAAATGCTTTGCTCAAATAACAAATCACACAACAGCGTGTTCAGGTGCCATTACTTTTAATGGCACCTAAAATCGCAGTATGGTTCTGCTGTGATTGTCACTCTGCAGTTGTGGCAAACTGCATTGTGTGAAGCATGTTGCTTGAAAGAATCTCTTGAACTTCTTTTGAGCAACTTGCTTCGCGCGATGCGTTTTGCCACAATTGCAGCACAATTTATCGTGGCAGAACTGCACCAAGTTTTTAGGTGCCATTAATGTGAATGGTGCCTGAACATGCTGTTGTGCGATTTATTTTAGCAGAGTTTTGAAATTGTGGGCAGGATCGCGACGATTCTGCCCGAAAATCAAAATGCCATAGTGTGAATGGGGCCTATGTTTTTCAACTGCGTATTCTAGGGTTTTGCCTGGACCTCAACTTTAGTAAAGTAAAGCTGCTGCTGCTGCTTTGTATTTTTGATAAAATTGGGGACCTAAGATGAATTAGACATCAGGTATATAATTTCACGTTATCCGCAGCCCTGGAACTAATCTCTGGCTGGCAGTATGAGATATAATTAAAGCCCAACTCTGGGCAGGATTATCTTCACAGGCTTAAAGCAGGCAAACATTCTCCTTTGACGGGACTTTGCTGTCGTGCAGGTATAATTCTGTGTGCTGTGAATCACTAGTTTATATGGTGGAAGAAGCCCAGATCCCACTGCACTTTGGCTACTTAAGCTGTACGTGCTCCAGGTCTTAGGATTTGTGCACATTGCAGCTCAAAGAAGCTGCTGCTACGCGAGTTTGAACTGTTTTGAGCTTTGATTTCTCTCTGCCTGTTAACTCCCCTCCATCCTATGTTCCCATGCACACAATAGATGTTTTCAGGAGTTTAGTGGCAGGAACCCCCCCAAAACATCACTTGTGCATTCAGGAGAGGAGCTGTTGAGCATAAAAAAAGCTCCGTGAAAAAAACACGTATTAGTGCGCACTGATGTGCATTAATGCGCACTCCAAGGCTATTACATTCTAATGGCCATAATTCTGGCCAATAGAATGCATTAAAGTATTACTAAACCCACAACAGTAAAATCAATCTGTATATGCATTAAAGCATGCTTGTTATACTCACTGTGGAACCTAAGGGGTACATTCTCTCTATTGTGTAAAAGGTCTGTTTGGTCCTGTCTTCTCTGATCCTTCCCTTCTTCCACATTCCCCAATCCATCTGCTGATAGTACAGAGCTATAGGAGTTACTTTGCACATGCTCTGTTTGGTGTATATTGCTGGAGAATTTTTTTTCCTTTCTTTGGGAGGGTGCATATGATCAGCATAGGGCTAAACAGAGGGTCAGGGGTCATGCAGCCTCATAAAACAGTCACAGGAATATGACAAGTACTCCTACAAGCTTTAATCGGTGCTCAGCTGGACACTGATAGAAGTCACACGCCTGCTATATAAATGTATATGAAATGGTGCTGCACTACTTTAATCATAAAGTGAATGATCATCAACATAAAAAGATGAAATGTGACCAAAAAGTAAGTATAATGGATGCACTAAAATCAAGTGAAAAAAAGTGATCATTAGATAAATACACGAAAAAATGTAAACGCATAATATAATGGCAAATGGAAAAAATGTGACACAGAACAAATAGTCCCAAAAGCACAAACAGTGAATCTTCAGCACAAGCCGTGAAACATCAGTGACCACAACAAACGGGCAATCCTTCACCAGCTAGCATGCGTGCTTCCCTTCCAATTGCGACCCGCAAGGGGTCAAAAGGCATATACACAGACCGATGATCTCAGACCAGATGGATCTAAGTAGTAAAACAAACAAGGACTCCTCTCCATGGCATATACATCTAGCAGTACCACCGATGTCCTTAAAAGTGTGTAACTTTAGATCTCCTTATCCTCTAATATCCTCACAAAAAAACAATCAGAAAAATCTCCCATAGTGTAGTAAGTAAAATACTTTATTAAAAGCTACTCACGTGAAAAATGGGTCTGCAGACCCAAGCATGCAAGCACTGTATCACCGTACAGAGTGTATGAGGTTAGGAGTACCAAGATGGTGGCTGTCTTCTGTACCTGAATGACATCACTATGCTTCTGCCCTTCGCGTTACGCGACTTTGTCAGGGAGCCTTGATGAAGGCACGTGACTCGTGACTTAACATGTAGGACGGAAGCGTGGTGACGTCATTCCGGTTTATGATTAAATAGCACAGCACCATTTCATATACATTTTTTTTTTTTTTCTATTATAGTTAGGTGTTTGCAGACACTTAGTGGGGTTTTGTTTCATCTGGCAGTGCAGGAGGTTTCTCTGTCCCCTTTTTACGACTGCTATGTACTATTGATGAGAAAAGGTATTTAGCAGTTTATATTTACTAAAGTAATTGCATTTCTGTGTTGTGTTTACTGTGGGTGACCTAGAGAATGTGGGGTCATGGGTTTAGTAACGGCAGAAGAAGGAACACGCGTTGACGCACATGCAAATACTTCAGCTTTTTACCGCATTTTATTCTGAAAACTCCTGTAGGGGAAAAAATGTTTGAGCTTCGCAGCGCGCAGAAGTCCTGTAGTTGCATCTCCGCCCCCCCCCCTCTCCTCTCCTCTCCTACCATTCACCATAACACACAGCCCTTGTCATCCATGAATAGCCGAGGTAAATCCACTCATGCATGCCGCTTCCAAAATAATGCATTCAGCACCAGCATAGCATCAGTAGTGTGTAATCAGCGGAGCAGAGGCTGTGGCTGATGGACGCGTTACTCAGAGATGGTCATCTGCATGTTGTCTCTGCATGAGCAATCACATGCGGACCACACATAGCTGCTGTCAGGCCTCCATTGCTTTCAGTGGGTCCTCCTGCCCACAACTAATCGCAGGGAACCCCGTGGAGTCTCCTGCAGGTAATTATAAATGGCCCAGTTTGAATAGGGCCTTAAAGGTTGTGTGTATGATAATGTTGATAAGTAAATGTCATCATAGGGCCTCATACACACTGAACGTTTTTGCTATCTGTCCCAGATGCCTTTCCACCTGGAAACTGTGATTTTGGCAGAAAAAAAATACTTGAAGCTTGTAATCCTGTTTAGGCGTGTCAAGTGCTTGAGCTATAATTGATTTCATTGGCCAGAATAATAATTTATTCTGGCCATTGAAATGAATGAACGCCTAAGTGCTAAGTGCAATTTAGCACTTTTTCCAAAATGCCGCAGTTCCATGACGTGCTGGTAGTGGAGTTTTTTCTGCCTCTAAACGCCCCTAAATCTAAACTCCTCTAAACGGCTATGTTGGCATGAACACGTAGGCTAACATGTAGGGGTGTTTTAAAGGCAGAAGAAAAAACCTCCAGAAGCCTTTCAGAACAGTATTCAAAATGTCCAGTGTACATGTGGCCTGAATCTGTAGGATGTGAGCTGATAAGAGCTGGGAAATAGGAGAGCTGCAAGATGTAATTGGTTTGGGGATCATAAATGTTAAATTGTATTTATTTGCATCCTTTATTGCCTTGAGTTGTTCCTGAATACTTGCTGAAACCTGAACCCTTCAGGTATTACGTATTCCCCATAATCACTAGTTGAGACATGACATTAAAAATGTTTTTGTTTCAATGCTTTGTTCTTCCAGTGTGTATTTGAAAGAATCTTCGTATATAGTATGAAGCCAAGTATCCAAACCATGGTACTCAAGTATTTTGGTTTTTTTTAGTAGTAGTTTATCATGGTGGTGCTATGTGACCTTGGTGTGAGACCTACATACTTTTGGCATAGAGGATCCCAGGGCTTGGTATTGTTGTTTAACCACTTCCTGACTGCCCTATAGCAGATACACTGCTACAGGGTGGCATGGGTGCACAAAATCACGTATACATACATGATTTTGCATTTTTGGGTAGGGGGCGTGCGCGCCCTACCCGTGCCACCATTTGTGGCTGTCAATCACCAGTCGCTGGTAATTGGCCAGGATCTCCGACGGGGGGTGGGGATTGAATTGTTCGTGAACAAAACAGTTCTCTCTGTCAGCTACACACTGCTTTGTATGGCTGTGCACAGCACAGCCATCTAAAGCAGTGTACTTACAGTGAAGCACAAACACAGTAAAACAGCACACTGTTTACCCTTTGATCGCCCCACATGTTAACCCCTTCCTGCCCAGTGTCAGTACAGTGTCAGTGCTTTTTATTAGGACTGATCACTTTATTGTTGTCACTGGGGATGTCAGTGACACCAAGTCAGTTCCCCCCAGTGTAATAATTTCTGCCGTAGTTCTGCTATAAGTCACTGAACGCCACCATTGCTAGAAAAAAAAAAAAATCCAGTATATTTTGTATGCCATTTTGTAAACACTATAACTTTCCTGTAAACCAATTAATTTACACATATTTAGTTTTTTTTTTTTTTTGCAACGACGTAGCAGAATACACTTAAGCCTAAATTTGACAAATTTTTTTTTTTTTTAATTTTCTTACTGGACATATGTAATAGCAAAAAGTAAAAAATATTGTTTTTCTCAGTTTTTTGAATAGCGCAAAAAATAAGGCGATCAAATACCACCAAATGAAAGCTCTAATTGTGGGGAAAAAAAGGACGTAAATTTAATTTGGATGCAGCACTGCATGACCACGCAATTGTCAGGCTAAATTCACACTAGCGTTGTGTGCAGGCGGCAGAGAGGCATTTGGGAAGCGTTTTTACCGCTTCCCAAACGCCTCTGCCAATTCTGCACATTACAGCACATGGTGCTGTTCTAACGGGAGCATTTGCGTTGCGGCAAAACGGGCGCCTCTGGTCGAGTCAGGAGGTGTTGAAGCCTCCTATTCTCGTCTATGGAGCATGCGACGTTTGGTGAGCGTTAAAAAACACTCCGCAAACGCCGGACCAACGCTTGCCAAACGCTATAGGGGCGTTTGGCAAGCGTTGGTAAAACAGCCAAGTGTGAACAAGCCCTTAAAGTAACACAGCGTCGGAATGTAAAAATAAATGGCCTGGTCAGGAAGGGGGGTAAATCCCCTGGTGGGCAAGTGGTTAAATGAGCTCTTCAGAGCAGTTCTTAAATGTAGGATAAAAAATTAGAAGTCAACAGCTACAAGTCCTGTAACTGTTATTTTTTAATAAAAGGACACTTACTTGTCCATGGATACATCGCTGTCCCCACCCGGGCAAGTTCTTCACTAACCTTTTGGGTTCCCGGAACCAGTATCTTAACTGTGGGCAGCCGGCTTTGCTGCTTTTGACTTCACAGCTGGCTGCCCACTGTGCATGCATGAGCTGTATTGCGCCTTGTATCGCAGAAGACTGCAGGGGGTGGGGAGGAGAACTTCGATAAGTGTGGCCATCCCTGATCAACTTCTGTGGAAGGGACATAGTGGAAAACGTTTGCTAATCAGCGGCTCAGTGTTCAGGAATGCTGAATGGCGGGATCTTTTGAATAGTCTGAATGAGCAACTTTGGCATCTGGTAAAGGAAACCTGTTCTCTGTACGGTTTTGTGCTGCTAAGTTTATAAATGGGTATGTAGATCTCATGGCAAGGAGGGAGGGGACGGACTTGTCCATGCTTTTAGGATGCTGTGGAGTGATGTGAGTGGCCAGGTGATGTAGTGTGGAAAGCACCGAGCCAACTATGTAGACATAGTTTAATATGTATCTTTGTGTATATGCGTGTAATATAAGTGTGTGCTTGATCTATTTCACTCATCACACTGGTGGCAGAAGGGATAAGACTCTCGACAGCCCGAAAAACAATTTACAGGAGGTGCTGGTTGGATGTTTGAAGACCAGCATTTACTGTGGTGTACATTTCTTCCTGTGATGGATGACTGTCAGTACTGTACTTGTTTCTGTTTCATAACGTCCTCTTAAAGGCCCATTATGTATCACCTATGTCTTGCTCATTTACTCGATAAATTGCATCTGAGTCACTTATAGCAATGTGCTCAATTATTGACAACCTGCCAAAAACCATTAAAGCTCTGGAATAATAACCAAAGATGTTTTCCGAAGTCATCGCAGCGCAGTACCCATTATGTTAGATATTGTATGCTGGATGAAAGCAGATCATGTTTGTTTTAATATTGTGGTTCAAAGTATTGTTTTTCATAAAGAAGAAGCATTAAAAAATAGAGATGTATGCATTCATATTATAAGGGCCCATTCACACCAGGTGCAGTTGAAAGCATTTTTGACTGCACTCCAACTGCATTGACAGTCAAAAATCCAGGCTATTCTATGGGCATAGTTCACACCTTTGCAGTGCAGTATAAAAAAGTAGAGCATGTTGCAATTTTCCACACTGCAAATGCACAAAAATGCATGCCAACACACTGCAACACGTCACAGTGCATATAGAAGCCCAGTGAAAGAAAGAAGGAAATGACCTCACAGGACAAATGCAGGTAGAAAAACACTTATCGACTAAATGTAAATGTGCAAAAAAGTCCATCAAATCTATGCATTTGTGCAAGGAAAAAACATGCAGTAGATTAATTTTTGCAACAGTTTTTTTTCTTTACATTTTAAAACAAAAAAAGTGTAAAAAAAATTAAAAAAAAACTTTTTTTCCTTGCTTTACAGGGTCTCTGCTCTTTCCATGATAGAAACGCAATTTTTGGGCCTTAGTGTTGTTGAGCTCAGTTACCACCGTAACCTGTTTAGTCAGTGTGCTTGTTGGAAACTCCTGTTTCCCCTGTTCTACCCCTCTGTCTTTTCAAGAGGATTTGTCACCTGGCAGTAGGTACCATGTAGACTCATGACTTTGTGCAACCTGGCCACTGGCTTCCAAGCAACTAGTACTGTTTTGTGGCCAATTACTGCTTGACAGGACAGGGGAACTCGCACGTACCCTCCCCCTGCATACTTATTGGAGTATTTTGCCATGAGTAGGCTTTCTGTAACATTAAACAGTTCTTGTGCACCAGTCATGTGATTTTTGCCTAGGGACAGATTATGTCATCACTCCGCCCCTTACAGGAGGAAGCTTTTCTTCAGACTCCTATTAGTAGTTACACAGTAGATCTAAGGGCAGCAGCAGAGAGCTGATCTGTGTTGGACATTTGTGAACACAGCCAAGAAATGCACATGCACCAGTATTTACATGCCTCTGAGCCTGCATGTCAGGCCGGCAAGTCGATGCTGACCCTGGATAATACCTGAAATCGGATAAAGCTGTCCTCCTGCAGGGTAAAGCAGAAGGCCTTGTTATGGAGTAATGGAACATGAAAAGTGTTACACCTACATATTAGCATGTCTATGTTTAACATAAAAAATAGATTTTATGCCTTAATCTCCCATTAATGCCATGCTGTGAGCCTTTCTAGTCCTTAGACAAATGTGCATTGTAGGGAATGTGAACCTTGAGCTCCCTGACTTAAAGCTGAAATCCAAGTGCAAAATGTTTTATTTGGATCTCAGTGGCTACGAAAAATATAAATCTACCTTGTCTGCTCTGAATGTCTGTGCAAAACGTGATGATATGTAAAAATGTACAAAAAATGTTGCACTGTCCATAAACACTGTTACAAACTAAATACTTTACTAATGTATTTTGTACATTTAAAAAATCAATCGTGCATAAAAGTGTTTTATTAAAAATTGTACAATATAATCACAGTAATGAATGAAAAACTCTCAAATGTGAAAACCAAAATCATTTGTGAAACAGATTATATCTTCAATAATTATCACCACTTCAGTGCACCAGCCACCACAGACATATACAACTGCTTACCAAAAATGAAGGCCTCACAGTGTAGGAGACCTTACAGTGTTTTGGCGGACCTTCCCCCGATCTTGGATGGATGGCTGGCTTAAACACTCAATCTTTGCAGCAACAGTGACAACACATATGGCACTCCTAGAACCTTGCTCTGGTCCCAAGTGGATGGATAGCGTTGACATTCACTTTGGGAAGCAATTCCATACAATGCACCACATATATGGAGAAAGAGCAAGGAGAATCCACATAGTGTAGTACATCTAAACAAGGTTTATTTAAAATTTTATAAGACTAATCTTCTGCATTGTGTAAAATCGCTGTTTGATCCTGACTTCTCTGATCCTCACCTTATTCCAGTGTCCCCCTCTTATCTCCTGATAAGCTCTATCTTGTGGAGTCACTCTGCACATGCTCAGTGTGGTGTATATTGCTAGCGAGGTTTTTTTTTTTTTCTTGGGAGAGTGCACAGAGCCTGTAAAGTCAGGGGTCCTACATCTTCCTAGACAAGAATGAAAACATCTCCTACAAGCTTTAACATGTCCTCGGCTGGACACAGATAAAAGTCCCAAGACTGCTCTAACTGCTGATGAGAAAAGGTATTTAGTAGTTTATATTTACTAAAATAATTGCACTTCCATGTTGTGTGCAGTTGGAGACCAAATATAGTGAATGCAGGGTCCTGCTTTTAGTAATACTTAAAGGCATATTCTCAAAAGCAATGAAGCAATGCAAGCATAACCTAGAAAGCACCAGCCGGTCCTCCGAGCAGGCATGATGACGTCACCGCCAAGCTCTGCGGAGTGGCTCTTTGTGCTGCCTCTCCCTATCCCAGCCTGAGCTCTTCTATACAGGGCCCTGCAGAAAGCTACTATCAAATCAAATTTGGGTAATTACAATAAATGGTTTAATAAAGTGGTAGTAAACTAATTTTTTTTTAATTTTACCTACAGGTAAGCTTATAATAAAGCTTATCTGTAGGTAAAGTGAATATCTCCTAAATGTGCACGGTTTAGGAGATATTCTCTCTTTTGTAAAGTCGGTGCATGCGCTCTGAAGGAACGGCACGGTGTGTGCCGTGGCCCGATACTCCCGCGCACATGCTTGGGCGTGCCGTCATCGCAGCCTGGCCTGTCAGATAGCCAGAGATCACGAATCCAGGAGAAGGACCGGGTGAAGATGGAAGCCTCTGCAGCGATGACAGCGCGCTGCTGAAGTTTTACACAATGTGCTAGTATGTGATGCATAATAGCACACTATGACATTACCTTGCAGGGGAGTTCAGCTTTGTTAGTTACTATATTTAGGTTTTGTATTTAAAAAAGAAAAAAAAAAAATCACAGGGATAGTAAATGCTAGGATTTGAGAAGAATTGTGTGTGTGTATTCACCTCCATGGCCTCAGGTGTATAAAATGAAACACCTAGGCATGCAGACTGCTTCTACAAACATTTGTGGAAGAATGGGTCGCTTTCAGGAGCTCAATGAATTCAAGAGTAGTACCATGATTAGTTGCCACCTGTGCAATAAGTCCATCTGTGAAATTTCCTTGCTACTAAATATTTCATGGTCAACTGTTGGTGGTATTGTAACAAAGTGGAAGCAACTGGGAACAACAGCAACTCGGCCACGAAAAAATGACAGAGCAGGGTTAGTGCATGCTAAAGCACACAGTCTCCAACTCCAACACAGAAGTCTCCAACTGTCTGCAGAGTTTAATAGCTAGAGACCTCTATGGCTGAGCAGCTGCATCCAAGCCTTACATCACCAAGTGCAACCCAAAACTTTGGATGCAGTGGTGTAAAGCACGCCACCACTGAACTCCACTCAGCAGTGGAGACATGTTCTCTGGAGTGACAAATCATGCTTCTCTGTCTGGCAATCCACTGGACATGTCTAGGTTTGACGTTTAGCTGGAGAATGGTACTTGCCTGACTGCATTGTCCATTTATGATGGAATTATGGTGTGGGGTTGTTTTTCAGGGGTTGGGCTTGGCCCCTTAGTTCGAGTGAAGGGAACGCTTAAGGTGTCAGCATACCGGGACATTTTGAACAATTTCATGCTCCCAACTTTGTGGGTACAGTTTGGGGATGGCCCCTTCCTGTTCCAACATGACTGTGTACCAGCAATGTCCATAAAGACATGGATGAGCGAATTTGGGGTGCAGGAACTTGACTGGCCTACACAGAGTTCTGACCTCAACCCGATAGAACACATGCCCAGGCCTTCTCATCCAACATTCGTGCCAAACCTCACAAATACGCTTCTGGAAGAACGGTCAAACATTCCCATAGACACACTCCTAAACCTTGTGGACAGCCTTCCTAGAAGAGTTGAAGCTGTTATAGCTGCAAAGGGCGGGCCAACTCAATACTGAACCATACGGACTAAGACTGGGATGCCATTAAAGTTCATGTGCGTGTAAAGGCAGGCGTCCCAATACTTTTAGCAATATAGTGTATTCACACACATATACTAATTACAGTTGGAATTTGGAACTGTATTCTGTATTTCCTATGTAGCCGGTATTGCTGTACAGTGGACTTTACCTACTAACCTATTTCCTACAGTCCAGTCCCTGAAAAAAGTGATCTCCATATTCTCCAGGTGTTTTACTTCTGAATGCTTGCCTTCGGATGACATATCTTGTAACAGCTTCTCACTGTTTATTTTTGTTTTCTCGTTAAGAATATTGTCTTGTTAACAAGGCTATGCTAAATTTTAGTTGTTGGCGTTTTAGGAGCTGCACCCTATGACTAAGGAACTGGAGCTATTGCCACTAGCTCTGACAGAAAGTTGGCTCCAGAGAAACACGCCATGTCCCAGCCCTGACCTACATATTTGAGTTGGATTAATGTATGTGGTGGAAATTGCTCTTAGCTCATCGTTGTAAGTTTTTTTTTTTTTTTTTTTTGTTTTGTGTTTTTTTGTTTTGTTTTGTTTTTTGGCTTAGACATCAATCCAGGCACTAAGATTTTATGATCTTTTTGACATGCTAATGTAAAAATTGTGATAAGTCTTTTTCTTTAAATTAGTCCAAGCAGAGTGATAGACCTAAAGAGCCAGAGTCTGTACTAGAGCTTGAAGATCATGATGAACCCTTTCACCTCTGCATTTAGAATGGTAGCTCAGTGCAACACAGTTTACAGTCAGTTCTTTTTAAATAGTCCTAAACCCCCCAATGTCATGCTGCTCTGTAAGACGCCTTTCACATGACTGTTCTGATCAGGTCCGCCTGTCAGTTTTTCAGGCAGATCAGATTGGATGGTCCATTCGTTCCTATGGCATAGCGGGTGTAACGGTTGTGTCCATTTACATCCTACTTTTAATCCGATCCAGTCTGCTAAAATAACACAGTAGGGGATCTGTTCTCCTTCTTGTAGGTGATTCGGATCAGAGCTAGTCCAGAGTTAAATGGTCAGCTGGTCTGTTTACACCTGGCTGCCTGTAGAGCAGAGCGGGCTCTATCTTTGTCTGCTCTGCATAAACTGAGCAGACATGGACCTGTTGTCTGCCTGCTCTGCTCTTCTCTGATTAGCAGGGGGTTAGCAGACGGGTCCCCTGCTGAGCCAATCCTTTATGCTCCATGTGAAAGGAGCCTAATGCTGGAGTGATGTTTTTTACCCAGGAGGAATTATTGAAATCATTTTACAGATCTGGAGGGATCCTTGCATATAAACCAAGGTTTTGGGGGTCAGTAGGACAAATGCACCTTGCATTGGTGACCAGTGAGAAAAATGCTTCCTTACAGTGTTGGTCAGAATTCTACTCCTACAGAAAATAGATAATTTGTGTTATGCAGCTAGCACTGTCAAGTGGCATTGGCTCCAGAACCATGCAGGCATTATCAGGTTAGAGGTCACAGCTCAAGAAACCTTTAGTAACCAGAGGATCCTCACTGTTCCTGGGAGAATGGCTGCCATGAAAGATGGCAATGAGCAGATGTCAGGAATTTCTGCACTGCATGGGTGCCATTACAGATTACTGCATGACTGTTCCTGGGTCAGGGATGGAATATTAGATGTTCTTTTCAGGGAAAGATCTGTCTTTCTATGGATAAAAAGCCTGTGTTGGCAAAGAGTAAATATGGCAGCCCCAATGTGACTAATTTTAGAATTCACAACTATAAACATAAAATTGCTTTTATAATATGTGCATTGATGCAATTTACAGTAAATTCTCACACTGCTATATGAATGTTAATACAGTGTTTAGATCCATTTAGTCTGATTTTCTGTTGGATAAAAGCTTTTCTTTAAAATACATACTGAGACAGTCTCTGTTGACACGGCAGTTCAATGCGTTGACACAAATGTGCCTCCTGATTTTCAGGCTGACCTTTATGTTTGGCTTTACATCTCTAGTTGTCCATCTGAGCATAAATTGGCTAATTAAGGCTGTCATTTCTAAAAATAGGCTGTAAATTCGCAATGTTAAGTACATCTGTTCTGCAGTGAAGCAAAAACAAAAGAAGGGATGTTCATGCATTCTGTGTAAGTTGGTATACATCGAAACCTGGATCAGGTGTTGGAAAATGCCCTGGTGAAAGCTGTGCCTTCCAGCTCCCTCTGTGTTTTGTACAATGGAATCTTTTTATTGAAATGGCTTGGCTGACTGTCCATGCTGTACACAAATCATGGAGTGCTGGCTGCCAGTTTCTATAGCGGCATGAGCTCATTAAATGATGGCAGTTAACAATCAATGAAAGGTGTGTGTGAAAGGACCAGTAAAATTTTAACATATAAGTTAGCTTTTAAAAAATGAGTTTCCCTTCCACTTTCTTTGATCAACCATTGGGGTAAAGTGCTGGAAGGATTGCTAATATGCCAGTACCTTGGTTAAAGAGGAGCTACAGTCTCCTACTCCAAAATGCAATAAAACATCCCCATGATCCTTAAAAAAGATGCTTTTTTAAATTTGGATATTGTCAGTATTGTGAATTGGTTAGTTGCCCATGATGAAATGTTGGCAGTGGCCATCTTAGGTGTGGGCATCTTAAGCCAGTGCCACAGTATTCCGGGATGAAGTGCAACTGGTTTACCCAGCATGCACCTCCCGGTCTCACGCATGTGCACTAGTGACAGTACACAGGTTGCTATAGCAGTGGTGAAATACCATGAGATTACACTATTAGGTTCCCCAAAGACTTCTGGTATAGAAGATGCTGATATCCCAGGAGTCCGAGGAGATTGCCTAATTATGTAATCACCTTGGCTGCCGGGACTGGAAGTGCCACCAAATTACATTAAAGAAAGGTATTTATAATTTTTAAAAACTTGAGAATATCCATTTAGCATTCTACTGTGGATGAACATTGTGATCAGAGGGAGATGTAAAAATGGCTTAAGCTTTGCTTTAAGTCTGTTTACATGAGGCTTTTGATCTCTGGACTTCTTTTTCATGCTTTTGGACCCTAGTACCCAAACGGTGACATGAAGGCAAAATGTGCCCTTTTGGTGCGTATTATAATGCAGCCATTAGTCGGCCTTGATCAGCAGATGACCTGAAACAGTATCAGAAGTGTTTCTGGGCTGTAGCTCTGTAATGTGTAACTTTAGGGAAACCTGGAGATGCCTCCCCTCACTCTGTTGTCTCCTGGGATAATAAGGTCATAAAGTGATCTATGTATAAGTGTACCCTCACTACTAGAATACAGAGCCATTGAAAGGAAATATTTATTAGACTGGCTTCCTCAAGTTAAATTGCTTTATTTGACTTGTGATTTAATAATTCTCTGCTGGTAAAGCTTTTTTCCACAACCTTGAAAAACTGCTCTCTGCTCTGATCCCTTGTGCCCTTGTGCAGTGAGGCGACCTTTGAGAACTAAACTGTGTGCTGCAGTACAATTTTACAATGAAAATAAACTGAAATCTTGTCCATCAATTATCTAGTCCATAATGCTGCAAGTATAAGGAAGAGATTATCTGTATAAACTTACTGGTTGTAAGGACTCGGGGTTTTGTCTTTACCACCTGTATGCAGCAGCACCTTCTAATACCTGAGCCCCATCGCAATCCAGTGATGTGCACGAGTTCCTCTGGTCTCCGGGGGCTCTCCCTCCTCATTGGCTGTCAATCACAGGCAGTGAGCCAATGAGGACAGAGGAAGCAGGAGCCAAGATGTGGCTCTGTGTGAATCGACACATGGAGTAGTCTTCTTGGGTGCCCCCATTGCAAGCTGTTTGCTCTGGGGGCACTTGGCAGGAGGGGAGGGGTAAGGAGCTCTGGCTGGGGACCCAAGAAGTGGATGATTGGGGCTGCTTTCTGCAAAACCACTGTACAGAGCAGGTAAGCATGACATGTTTGTTATTTAACTGCCTCCGGTCCACCATATAAGGTAATGACAGACAGGCGGTGTTTCTCTCGTTCTGGGAAGACGTCATATGACATCCTCCCACTGTAACTGCATGTACATGCCCCCGGGGGCACGCTGTGTCCCTGGGACACAGCGGATCACCAATCAGCAGAAAGAGCCGATGACTTTGGCTCTGTCATGTGATCAACTGTGTCCAATCACAGCTGATCGCATGTAACTAAGGAAATGCCTGTTATCTGTCTTCCTCTCCTCACGCTGACAGCTCATGAGGAGAGGAGAGCTGGTAATTGGCATTCCTCAGAGGGGACATCTACACTGATCATCAGGGCACTGATGGATCAGTGCCCTGATGATCAGTGTAGCCCCATCAGTGCCACCTTTCAGTGCACATCAGTGATGCCTATCAGTGCCACCTACCAGAGCTGCCCTATCAGTGCAGCCTCATTAGCGCACATCAGTGAAGGAGAAAAATTACTAATTTACAAAATTTTATAACAGCAACTAAGAGAAAAAATTTTTTTCCCCTAAATTTTCAGTTGTTTTTGGTTTGTTTAGCAAAAAATAAAAAACCCAGTGGTGATTAATACCACCAAAAGAAATCTATATCTGTCTCAAAAAAATGCTAAAAGTGTCGTATTGGTACAGTGTTGCATGACCGCGCCATTGTCATTCAAAGTGCAACAGAGCTGAAAGATGAAAATTGGCCTGTGCAGGAAGGGGGTGAAAGTTCCCGGTAGACAAGTGATTAAAGAAAAACAATTGCCTTTTAATATCAATTTAAATTAAAACTGTATGTAGTGTTTGTTCTGTCTGTAGATCTCGCTGTGTTCTGTCTGTAGGCCCCATTAGCGGGTATCTGGAGTTGGACATTCCAATATTTAGCTGCAGTGTAATAACCCAAGGGGCCTCGAAACCTGGGCACTCAAGAATTTGAATGAGAATTTCACCTTTTTAAGATTTAGAATGTCTTATCTACTTTAGTTAAAGTGGAACTTTGCTCACCCAATCAAAGTTTACTATTTTGAATCTTTATGCTGCTAGCACTAGTAAATGGATAGGAAAGTATATCGTATTTGCCTTTTTTTAAACAGTTTTTTCCATTTCTTTAGTGACTTCCTAGTTTTCATGCCTAGACATGTCATATATCCCAAGAGTCTTCAGGAGGGGAGGAGTGGCTTTCTCATCTAAGCACACCCTCCTTCATGTATGCCTGAGATAAGGGCAGATGGATTCTAGTAAGCACAGTAATTGCTACATGAATCATCTGCCCTTACTCAAGATGATAAGGGCCAGAAATGCTAGGGGGCTGATTTCCCAGCAAAATAAAGCATGGAGACATGGATGGCTGAGTTTGCTTTGATATTAGAAATGGGTGCTTTTGGTTTGTGTTGCTCAGATACAGTGTAGTTCTGCTTTATGTACAAATTCAAGCTGACTTTTTTTTTTCCAAATATTTTTTTTTTTACTATATACATATGTTTGTGGGGCCAGCCGTAGTGTCTGTGGTTTGCAGATGCTTTCAAATATGAAATCGGTGTCTCAGACTGGTTCTGTTTGGGAGTGGAGGAAAGTAGACCTTGTATGTGGCACTCACTAGCGACTATTTTCACGTTCCTGGCAGACCATACAATGTTGTCCATGGCTGCTCTGTTGTTTTTTTTTTTTTTTTCCATGTCAAGACTTTGCTACCTATTTCTTAGAAAAAAATGTTTTATGGTTATGCTGACATAAGCCCTGCTTATACTTTCGAAATGATGACCCATTTTAATCTTGGGTCTGTTTTATTTGGTAGCATTTATAATATTTGGGGACTGTGCAATGGCATTTTTTAGCCAGATATCCATGCTGCAACCTTCCCACCTCAGGTGGCTTCTCAGTTTAGCTTTTCAGATGGGGCATGTTTAGAGTAAGTAAAGGTAAGTACGTTTTGGAGATAAACTTCACAGTCAATATAAACAAAGTCTATTTCCATAAACCGAATAAAGTCTTGTAGACGGAATAAAGAGCACTTATAAAATATAACTTCCTTTCAGCAAAGCAGTTTCAGTGATTTAAGTATTCATTTGAAGCAGTGGAAGGTGTAGCTCATAGGTGCTGACAAGCTGAGCTCAGAGGAAGTGGCTCTTAGATCCTTTTCTGTTTGGTCAATTTAGATGTAAATAGTGAAGCAGATGTAAAAAGAAATTTGAATCCAAGGTGAAGCTAATTTTCTTAGGTAAGCAGTGGTGTTCTTTGTACAGAAAGTAAAGGAAAGTAGACTGTCTTGTTGGAATCCCTGATAAATGTAACTTTAGTAGGCAATTCAGTCTGTTAGTGTCCACCCAATATTGCCATGCGAACTTGTGATGAATTAGCCTCTTATGACTGAGAAAACACTATATGAAAAATGATACATATTGGTATAAACTGTACATTTTACTCTTTCGTCCAGGGCATCCAGCCCTGGCACTGTGCATTACACTAAATAGACTTCTCAGGCAATGACTGTTTAAATGATGACATTAGGACTGAAAGTCAGTGGCAAGGAAGATATTTGGCAGCTGTGTTTTCCTGGAAAGAACAGCATCGTTTACAGATTACATTTGCCTCCCCAAATTGCTGCCTACGCTTTCCTGGAGCTCACCTTTAACAAAGTTTAGAAACATTGCTATAAAAACAGCCTTTAGGTTGCCTTCTAAATATCCATTTGGTATATTATTTCAATGTATTGACTAGTATTCCAGTGCTCAGTTTGCATGTGTGCAAAGTTAATGTTCGCCAGATAGTCTGGATTGTCTGCACATATTTAAAGTAATTTTTGTATTGCCCCATAACATATTAAAGTGATATTAAAGGCTCATTTTATTTTTGTTAACTTTTCTTTTTTTTATTGATATTTGAATTTTTAAATAACATGGCATACTTACCAGCTCTGTGCAGTAGTTTTGCACAGAGCAGCTCCCAATCCTTCTCTTCTCAGGTCCTTTTCCGGCACTCTGGGCTCTCCCCCCACCCCGCTTCCCCCAGTCACCTTCACTGGCTATGATTGAGAGCCGCAGGAGCCTATGTTGCTGTGTGAGAGCCAATGAAGAGAGAGAGAGAGCGCCAGGAGAGGAGCTGCTCTCATGCACATTGCTGGATCGAGTACGGGCTCAGCATTAGGGGAGGGCAGGGAGCTGCAAATAAAAGGTTTTTTTTCCTTCATGCATAGAATGCATGAAGGTAAAAAGCCTTCAACTTTTAGAAACATTTAACGTTGCTGCAGACCTCCAGAGAAACTTGTGCTTTACCTTTCTTTCACTTCACTGCTGCTTCATTCAGCCCCTGGGAGGGAAAACAAAGGCCCGGGTACAGTGTCCAGAAAGTATTCACAGCGCTTAACTTTTGCCACATTTTGTTATGTTACAGCCTTATTCCAAAATGGATTAAATTCATTTTTCCCCTCAACATTCTAAAAACAATACCTCATAATGACAATGTGAAAGGTTTGTTTTGAAATCTTTGCAATTTATTAAAAAAAAAATAAAAGGGGGGGGGACCCACATGTACATAAGTATTCACAGCCTTTGCTCAATCCTTTGTTGAAGCGCCTTTAGCACCAATCATAGCCTCAAGTCGTTTTGAGTATGATGCTACAAGCTTGGCACACCTATTTTTGGTCAATTTCTCCTATTCTTCTTTGCAGTACCTCGCAAGCTCCATCAAGTTGGATGGGGAGCGTCGTTGCACAGCCATTTTCAGATCTCTTCAGAGATGTTGAAATCGGGTTCATGTCTGGGCTCTGGTTGGGCCACTCCAGGACATTCACAGAGTTGACCCATAGCCACTCCTTTGTTATGTGGGCTGTGTGCTTAGGGTTGTTGTCCTGTGGAAAGATGAACCGTCTCTCCAGTCTAAGGTCCAGAGCGCTCTGGAACAGGTTTTCAGAAGTAGGTCTCTGTACATTGCTGCATTTATCTTTCCCTCAATCCTGACTAGTCTCCCAGTTCCTGCCGCTGAAAAACAGCTCCACAGCATGATGCCACCACCATGCTTCACTGTAGGAATGGTATTGGCCAGGTGGTGGGGGATGCCTGGTTTCCTCCAGACATGACGCTTGGCATTCAGGCCAAAGTGTTGAATCTTTGTTTCATCAGAGTTTTGTTTCTCATGGTCTGAGAGTCCCTCAGGTGCCATTTGTCTTTTACTGAGGGATGGCTTCCATCTGGCCATACAAGCCTGATTGGTGGAGTGCTGCAGAGATGATTTTTCTTCTGGAAGGTTCTCCTCTCTCCACAGAGAAACGCTGGAGCTCTTTCAGAGTGACCATCGGGTGCTCGGTTACCTCCCTGGCTAAGGCCCTTCTCCCTCGATCGCTTATTTTGGCTACTCAGCCTGCTCTAGGAAGATTCCTGGTGGTTCAAAACTTATTCCATTTACAGATGATGGAGGCCACTGTGCTCATTGGGGCCTTCAATGCTGCAGAAATGTTTCTGTACCCTGCCCCAGATCTGTGCCTTGATACAATCCTGTCTCAGAGGTCTACGGACAATTCCTTGGACTTCATGGCTTGGTTTGTGCTCTGACATGCACTGTTAACTGTGGAACCTTATATAGACAGGTTTATGCCTTTCCTAATCATGTCCAATAAATAGAATTTCCCACAGGTGGACTCCAGTCAAGTTGTGGAAACATCTCAAGGATGATCAGTGGGAACAGGATGTACCAGAGCTCAATTTTGAGTGTCATGGCAAAGGCTGTGAATACTTATGTACATGTGTTTTTTTATTTTTACTAAATTGCAAAGATTTCAAAACAAACTTTTCATGTTGTCATTATGGGGTATTGTAGAATGTTGATGAAAAAAATGATTTTAATCCATTTTGGAATAAGGCTGTACCATAACATAATGTTGCAAAAGTTAAGCGCTATCAATACTTTCTGGATGCACACTGTCAGCTGAATTGTAGCTCATATTGGATTTCGAGCTCCCTGTGTGTGGTTGGCACTGTACTGTCACATAGGTGAGTCACAAGCTCTTCTATACGCTGGTATTTGCTTTGGCTCCCAGCACTAAACATAGTGAAGGAAAGTTAAGTACTATACATGCTGTTGAGAATTTTGGGGGGGCCGATTCAAAGTAAATCAAACCTGTTGCTTGCTCTTTATGCGCAAAGCTCAGCTTTGCTAATTTTTCTTTTCTAACAATCCTAGACCACCCTGATAATTGTACGAGAGAGCCTAATTTTGTGATGTGTACAAAGCTGGCCGGGCCTACTAGAAATTATTATATACTATGAGAATAATGAACATCCTGTTGTAATCTAATAGGAGGAAAGCCTTCATTTTGCGAACGTGTGAAAAGTTCCTGTGGATTGCATTACATTTACCAATAAGTCACATACTGTGTTTGTTAGCTTGTTGCTGTAGCGGAACTCCAGTGCCCTTAACAAATTTTTTTAAAAACACTCGCCCATTGTGATTTCATTTTTCCCATTAATACTGTAATTGAATGAAGGTATATGTGATATCCTGCTTGTTGAGTAGTATTTTACCTCAATCTAGGAAGCAGGCAGACGTCATGAAGACTGTGGGCATGTGAAGCCTGTAGGTCTATATTTCCTGAATTATGTGCTGCTAGCTATCCCAGCATGCACCTCCCAATCTTGCGCCTGCGCTGTAATGACACTGCATGGCGCACTTCATTCCTAACTAGGATTCTCAAGGACTCCTGGAATAGAAGACCGTATATCCCAGGAGACCTTGTGAATCACCTTACTACGTCATTGCCTAGGCGGGACTGGAAGCGCCGCCTTTACCCAATATTTTAAGGTATTTACAAACATTAAAAATCTATATATCCAATTCCAACAGTGCAACAATGGGGCATTGCTAATAGAGGGGGCATAAAAGGGTGGAACTCCGCTTTAAGGTATGTGCTGGAAAAATATACACACATTAAAATTGGGCTAACCAATAACCGTCATACCTGTTGAGTCATTTTATTTTTATCCTAATAATAATGTGCACCTTTCTGCCCAGTTTGCGATTTCCCTGAACATTGACCTATTTGGTCATTGTAAGAATGTTCCTTTTCTTTTTCTAATCATTATTAGGGTCAAATTGATGTTCATTTTCAAACTCAGTGGTCAGAAAATTTAAAGGAGCAGGATGGAAAATTTTTCTCGCATGTACAAATTTTACAGTGTATGTTCTTATCATTCGGCAAAGTCCATTCATAAAATCAAATGTTAAAATCAAACGAAATCTTAATGTACATTTGAAAGACATTTGAAAATTCTAAGGCTTTTCATATTTTCATACAGATTTTCTTTAGAAATTCTACTAGTGTATACACAGCTTAATTTTACAGTTGCCCTTTGTTTTAACTATGTATTGTGAGGTATACTGTATCTCACAGAACATTCTTAAAATAATTTAGTCTGGTCCCTTGCCCTTGTTGGTATTGAAATAGAAATAAAAATCAGATTGTAACATATGTGAAAAGCTTAAACCTGCAGGTATCCCTACAGGAAGGTTCTAGGCAGTCAAAGTCCCAATTTTACTTGTGACATTCTGGTCACAATGCTGCAACATCTTTCTTGGCAGTGTGTGAACAGAGCCGATTGGCACAGGGTGTGCATTTATATGCGTCATTTTCAGGGGAACTTGGCAGGAGTCAGAATCATGAGCTCAGCTCACCCTGCTCCAGCTTCTAGCCGTGACTCTGTAAGTAACTATATAGTGGCCACAAACTATATGATTAAAGCAGCAAACCGACCTCCCTTTTTTAAATTGTATTTTATTTGCTACTGGTGTTATGTTTTGAAAAAAGGTAATAATTAGAACAAAATAACAGAACCTGTTTGCGAGAGTAGTATTTGCTTTGAGATGGTGGTTGTTGCAACTATTATTACTCAACTCGAGTAGCCATTCAGCTGTGATGATACTCAGAAAGGAAAGCAGCAACCTCATTTTATGCAGTTGCAGATGACATTTTATGGGCATTTGCTACTTGCTCATCAACCAGGAGTGGAAGATTGCTTTAGGAAGGAGCTGATATGTAAGATTACATGCCTGACACAAATGTTCCCAATTAAAGGAAATTTCTTTATTTTTGAAAAGCATACTCTTGCATTCATAATTCAGGAATGAGTGATGATGGTTGAAATGTTATCTAAGTTCTGAGAAAGTTTTTGGATACTAGTTGATGTGTGATTGGTGATATCCCTACCTAGAGCCAAAACTAAGCAAAACTGAAGTAAATGTGAGCGCCTCACTGACATCAGTTAACATTCATTTCCTGCAAAGAGGATCAGGTTGGGATGTGCTGTGATCAAACTTAATCACTTTACTGGGGGTATTTAAATATGTATTTATTGGGTGGAATAAAATCTGTTTACAGCCACTTAGTGTTCCTTACGCCAGTTTAGTTTTTAGCATTTTATGAAAGCCCTGCAGCTTGCAAACTGGAACAAATGATGCATTGCAAAAATGTGCAAATTTGCTCCAAACCATTGAAATGATCAGTCATTGCCTTTCAGTGTCTAGCTAGACAGTGTACAACTAATTGGTTGTTGTGGTTCAGTGATTATTAAATATTTTAGCAATGTTAAGGAGATATAAAAACTGATATTTTCCCTGAGAGAACTTAGAGCTGGAGGATTTGGGCCATCCTTAACATAAACATGCACATTCGACGTGCTGTAGATGTTAGAAGTAGATGAAGAGGAAGCTAATATTAAAGCCGTCCATACATGGATCAAAATTCATCCAGTTCAGCAGAGACCAGCCAAATTTAAATCCATGTATCTTCTGATTAATCTTCTGATATAATCTTCTGATTGACTTCTGTAAAACCAGCTAGTCAGGTTTTCCCCACTCGGTCAGTGGAGCATGCTGTTGCCAGCTGATCGTTGTATTTTGGCGGTGTGGAAGTCTTCCCGCTGTCAGAACACAATAGCTCAGTGGGAGTGATTCCCCCATCCACCTCGAATGTGTCGATGGGGAAATCATGTCAGTTTTTTTCTATTTTTTTTTAATGTTTAGCATGCTGGTTGAACGTAAATAAACCGAAATCATTTATGGATTGCATAAAAGAGAAGTATGGGGTTTTGGGTGGGGGAAAAAAAAAATCTTACACTCACCTTGGTGAATGCAGCATCGATCCAATGCTGTCTCTGATCATGACTGCGATCGCTCCATTATCCCCATCCACTTTGAGCAGAGAGCCCATGACTATCAGTCACTGGCTCTGCTCTGCTTTGCCAGCGCTGGGCTGTGGAGAAGGGTGGGAGAGGTTGGCTCAGGCTCTCGGCGGATCACTGAGAGTCTGAGCCAGGTGATGGTAAAGGCTTCTGGGTGGATTCCCACCATATGGTCAGGATTTTTTCAGAGGTTGGATCAGCTCTATGGCATTGGCTGACGGTGGGCTTCAGACTGCTGTTAGCTGAAAATTAATCACAGAATGAACTGCACTCCTGTGATCCACAGGAGATGTACAGCCAAAAAAGCTTTGGCTATACGTCTCCTTTAAAGACTCAAATGATTTTTAATTATTTCCCTCTTGCACTTTCCTGTGTCTCTTTTCTATTTTCTTTTCTTTTTTTAAATTGCTAAATACTTTTTAAAATTTGGTTTATATGTGGTCACGGTACCACCAACTCTGGGTGCTGCTTCTTTCTTTCCTTTCTGGTAGTGGAGATTTCACTGAGGGCTAACAGGAGGCTGGAGCTGTATCCGTAATAATGTCCTTTGCTGGATAGCCAACAATGATCTCTGCTCATGCAAATTTGCATTGCACAAGCTTTGAGAGAGAGTGCCCGATCTGACAAGAGAATATGAAGATTAATGAAGCGGTGTGACATAAACAGTTACTATGTCTTTTATTTTTTATTTTTTTAACATTGTATTCATCTATCTTTCATTCTTAGTTGCATACCGATGCTGCTGATCTCCTGCAGCCTTACTCCAGCCACTTCATGTCTACAAGCATGTACTAACAACGATGGGTGTATGGCATTTCTCAGGGTGGGTTGCCTGATAGTGATAACATTGGATCATGCCTAGGCAGTGACCGATTCTTATTTGGAAGTGTGTGTGAGACAGGTATGCAATTTGGAGACTTGGAAAGAGCGTTGTCCCCCTATAACAGGAAGTGCTTGATGAAGGACCCTCATGGCAAGATCACTAGATATTCCTTTAATGGTAGTTGTGGATTTATAATTATTAAAGGTTTTTAAAATGAGATTTTACAAATTACATTTACATGTACTCTATACTCACTAATTTAAAAAAATAAGTTTAATTTTGTTGCAGCCCCTTTTGAAGGACTGTTATGCTACTAAACAGCTAATCTGCCTGGTCAGTTATTGAATGTCTGTCTTTATTCTGTTGCAGTTCTACCTTCAAGACACTAAAAGTAGTAATGGTACCTTCATCAACAGCCAGAGATTGAGTCGTGGGTCTGAGGAAAGTCCACCTTGTGAGATCCTTTCGGGTGACATTATTCAGTTTGGGGTTGATGTAACAGAAAACACCAGAAAAGGTATGTGGTTATTGTGTCAGTCATAATGGACTATACAGAGTATAATGGATCCTACTTTGATTTAAAAAAAATAAGCATTTCTACCTAGGGGCTTTAAACACTGAATGATGCACAGTTCTATCATTTTACTCTCATTTGACACCAGAATTTAGGGACATGCACATCGCTGTTTGTAGCATTGTTTTAGAAAGTCTAACGTTCCACTGATCACTTCTTGAAAGCTATACACCCAGTAGAGATTGGGGGGGGGGGGGGGGGGGTGTCCTCTTGTGTCTCTTATCTGCCTTTAAGTTGTAATGTTACAGGGTTGATGTAACTGATACTGTGAAGATCTGTTCTCTGCAAAGAGGTGACAAGTTATTGTACACTATAAGGTAATATGAGCTCTTACTACAGCCTCTGTAATGGAATCCCTGAAGCCTGAGGCATCCCATGTGAGGCAGTCAGTGACCTGCTCTGCACCTGCTCTGTCCTACAAATCCTTTATAGTGCTGACATGACTGATCTCTGGCTGAAATAAGTCATACTGTAAATGTTTCTCATTTGTAGCTCAACGGGTCTAGTAATGCTGACAGAAATTGTGTGCACGTTTGCTGAGACCTTACGTAATATCTTTTTGCTGATTTCTGTAAAAATAAAGTAGAAGTGCACTTTTCTTCACAGAGCATTACATTATTCCCAGCACCTTTGAGTATACCTATGATACATACCCTGTAACCCAGATTAAGTCCCCTCCATGTCAGGGCCCTAACTTTTTTTCTTAGTAACATGATGGATAATGTAAACAATATCTGAAGTAACATGACAAGTGACCAGAGGTAAATGTATCGTAAAAGACGTGCTCTACTTTTCAGATGTTTGTATTTTATTTTGATTAATTAGATCCTTGGCTGGTTTGTGTACAGGTGAAACACGAAAAATTAGAATATCGTGCAAAAGTTCATTTATTTTAGTAATGCAACTTAACCGCTTGCCGCCCTGCCACTGTGTATATACGTGTGCAGGGCGGCAGTGGAGCGCAAAACCACGTTTAAAAACGGGTTCCGCGCTCCCGACACTTTCGCCGGCAGGGGGCGCGCTCCCGCCGACCCGCGGGTGATCCGATTCGATCCAGGAGGGATCAATCATTAGATTTCAGCCAGTGATTTCTGGCTGAAATCACATGATCGGTCCCTGTCCTATCCTGTCCTGTGTTCACATACACACAGGGCAGGATATGATGTCATTCTTCTCTGCCTGGACACATTCCGTTCCAGACAGAGAAGAAGACATCCAAAAAGTGAGTACACAAGCACTACACTACAGTTAGAACACTCTAGGACACATTTAACCCCCTGATCGCCCCCCCCCCCTCCAGTTAACCCTTCACTGCCCTGTCACCAGTGTTACTGATCAGTGAAGCGATTTTTACTGATCAGTGTCGCTGGCGACTTCCGATAGTGTTAGCGCCCCTCCCAGATAGCGCCAGATTGCCCGCTAGTACACCAGTAATCCCATTTAACCCCTTAATCTTCCCCCCCCCCCAGTTAACCCATTCACTGCCCTGTCACCAGTGTCACTGATCAGTGAACCGATTTTTACTGATCACTGTATCAGTGTCGCTGGCGACTTCCGATAGTGTTAGCGCCCCTCCCAGATAATGCCAGGTTGCCCGCCAGTACACCAGTAATCCCGTTTAACCCCTTGATCACCCCCCCCCTCCAGTTAACCCCTTCACTGCCCTGTCACCAGTGTCACTGATCAGTGAACCAATTTTTACTGATCACTGTATCAGTGTCGCTGGCGACTTCCGATAGTGTTAGCGCCCCTCCCAGAAAGCGCCAGTTTGCCCGCTAGTGCACCAGAAATCCCATTTAACCCCTTGATCGCCCCCCTCTCCCCCCCCCCCCCAGTTAACCCCTTCACTGCCCTGTCACCAGTGTCATTGATTACAGTGAACAGATTTTTATTGATCACTGTATTAGTGTCACTGGTGACTTCCGATAGTGTTAGCGCCCCTCCTAGATAGCGCCAGTTTGCTCGCTAATGCACGGGATTTTTTTTACCAAAAACATGTAGCAGAATACATTTTGGCTTAAATTTATGACTAACTTTGAGTTTACGATATTTTTTATAGCTGAAAGTAGAAAATATTTTTTTTTTTCAAAATTTTTGTGGTTTTTTTGTTTATAGCGCAAAAAATAAAAAGCGCACAGGTGATCAAATACCACCAAAAGAAAGCTCTATTTGTGTGAAAAAAAGGACGTAATTTTCGTTTGGGTGCAGCATTGCATGACTGCGCAATTATCATTTGAGTTAGTGCAGCGCTGTATAGCAAAAAAAGGCATAAATTACAGTATCTATACCATAGTTTGTAGACGCTATAACTTTCACACAAAGCAATCAATATACACTTATTGGGATTTTTTTTTACCAAAAACATGTAGCAGAATACATTTTGGCTTAAATTTATGACTAACTTTGAGTTTACGATATTTTTTATAGCTGAAAGTAGAAAATATTTTTTTTTCAAAATTTTCGTGGTTTTTTTGTTTATAGCGCAAAAAATAAAAAGCGCACAGGTGATCAAATACCACCAAAAGAAAGCTCTATTTGTGTGAAAAAAAGGACCTAAATTTTGTTTGGGTACAGCATTGCATGACCGCGCAATTATCATTTGAATTAGTGCAGCGCCAAACAGCAAAAAAAGGCCTGGTCATTAAGGGGGGTAAATCCTCTGGGGCTCAAGTGGTTAAAAGGTGAAACTAATATATGAGATACTCATTACATGCAAAGCGAGATAGTCCAAGACGTGATTTGTCATAATTGTGATGATTATGGCTTACAGCTCATGAAAACCCCAAATCTACAATCTCAGAAAATTAGAATATTGTGAAAAAGGTGCAGTATTCTAGGCTCAAAGTGTCCCACTCTAATCAGCTAATTAAGCCATAACACCTGCAAAGGGTTCTTGAGCCTTTAAATGGTCTCTCAGTCTTGTTCAGTAGGAATCACAATCATGGGAAAAAGTGCTGACCTGACAGTTGTGCAGAAAACCATCATTGACACCCTCCATAAGGAGGGAAAGCCTCAAATGGTAATTGCAAAAGAAGTTGGATGTTCCCAAAGTGCTGTATCAAAGCACATTAATAGAAAGTTATGTGGAAGAAAAAGGTGCACAAGCAGCAGGGATGACCGCAGCCTGGAGAGGATTGTCAGGAAAAGGCCATTCAAAAGTGTTGGGGACTTTCACAAGGAGTGGACTGAGGCTGGAGTCAGTGCATCAAGAGCCACCACACACAGGCAGATCCTGGACATGGGCTTCAAATGTCGTATTCCTCTTGTCAAGCTGCTCCTAAACAACAAACAACGTCAGAAGCGTCTTACCTGGGCTAAAGAAAAACAGACCTGGTCTGTTGCTCAGTGGTCCAAAGTCCTCTTTTCTGATGAGAGCAACTTTTGCATCTCATTTGGAAACCAAGGACCCAGAGTATGGAGGAAGAATGGAGAGGCACACACTGCAAGATGCTTGAAGTCCAGTGTGAAGTTTCCACAGTCTGTGTTGATTTGGGGAGCCATGTCATCTGCTGGTGTTCGTCTACTGTGCTTCATTACGTCCAGGGTCCACGCAGCTGTTTACCAGGAGATTTTGGAGCACTTCATGCTTCCTTCCACAGACAAGCTTTATGGGGATGCTGACTTCATTTTACCAGCAGGACTTGGCACCTGCCCACACTGCCAAAAGCACCAAAACCTGGTTCAATGACCGTGGGATTACTGTGCTTGATTGGCCAGCAAACTTGCCTGACTTGAACCCCATAGAGAATCTATGGGGCATTGCCAAGAGAAATATGAGACATGAGACCAAACTATGCTGAAGAGCTGAAGGCCGCTATTAAAGCATCCTGGTCTTCCATAACACCTCAGCAGTGCCACAGGCTGATAGCTTCCATGCCACGCCGCATTGAGGCAGTAATTGCTGCAAAAGGGGCCCAAACCAAGTACTGAGTACATATGCATGCTTATACTTTTCAGAGGTCCGATATTGTTCTATGTACAATCCTTGTTTTATTGATTGCATGTAATCTATAGACTATAGACGACCCCCTACTTTTCCTGTTAAAATATAGGGTTTAAGCAATACTCACCGTATAAGACTACCCCTCTTCCAAGGCACACCAAATAAAAATGAAAAAACATCAGATTTGATTTCAATATGGTATGCTATTTCAGTATGGTATTCCAATGATGGGGCGCTATTCCTCCCACTGACACCAATGATGGGGCACTATTCCTCCCACTGATACCAATGATGGGGCACTATTCCTCCCACTGACACCAATGATGGTGCCCCATCATTAGTGTCAGTGTGTGAGGAATAGTGCCCCATCATTAGTCAGTGGGAGGAATAGTGCCCCATCATTAGTCAGTGGGAGGAATAGTGCCCCATCATTGGTGTCAGTGGGAAGAATCGTGCCCCATCATTGGTGTCAGTGGGAAGAATAGTGTCCCATCATTGGTGTCAGTGGGATGAATAGTGTCCCATCATTGGTGTCAGTGGGGAGGAGGAATAGTGCCCCATCGTTGGTGTCAGTGGGGAGGAGGAGGAATAGTGCCCCATCGTTGGTGTCAGTGGGGAGGAGGAATAGTGCCCCATCGTTGGTGTCAGTGGGGAGGAGGAATAGTGCCCCATCATTGGTATCAGTGGGGAGAACAGTGTCTCATCGTTGGTGTCCGTGGGGGAGGAACAGTGCCTCATCGTTGGTGTCGGTGGGGGAGGAACAGTGCCTCATCGTTGGTGTCGGTGGGGGAGGAACAGTGCCTCATCGTTGGTGTCAGTGGGGAGGAGGAATAGTGCCCCATCGTTGGTGTCAGTGGGGGAGGAATAGTACCCCATCATTGGTATCAGTGGGGGAGGAATAGTACCCCATCATTGGTATCAGTGGGGGAGGAATAGTACCCCATCATTGGTATCAGTGGGGGAGGAATAGTACCCCATCATTGGTATCAGTGGGGGAGGAATAGTACCCCATCGTTGGTGTCAGTGTGGAGGAGGAATACTGCCCCACCGTTGGTGTCAGTGGGGGAGAGGAGCGTCTGCTCCTTCTTCCAGTTCGGTCGCTCGATTTTCGCGGGGCCGCTCGGCTCCGCCTCCTCGCCGGTGATTGGTCGCCTGTGTGCCTTTCCAGTGCTGGCGCCCAATCACCGGTGAGGAGGCGGAGCCGAGCGGCCGCGTGACCATCGAGCGGCCGAACTGAAAGAAGGAGCAGCCGCGCTTCCTGGACCGGATCGTCGTGGGACCGGAGCCAGGTAAGGTACAGCAGCCCCTCTGTCCACCCCTGTACTTAGTGTCCGTTGGAGAAGGAGGGGGGGCGGCGCGGCGCCGCCCCTCGAAAAAGTGCCGCCCTGACACCTGGCGCCGGCTCGCACCGGCGTATAAGACGACCCCCGACTTTTCAGAAGATTTTCAGGGGTTGAAAAGTCGTCTTATACGCCGGAAAATACGGTAATTTTTTGAGATTGTGGATTTGGGGTTTTCATGAGCTGTAAGCCATAATCATCACAATTATGACAAATCACGGATTGAACTATCTTGCTTTGCATGTAATGTGTCTATCTCATATATTAGTTTCACCTTTTAAGTTGCATTACTGAAATAAATGAACTTTTGCACGATATTCTTATTTTTCGAGTTTGACCTGTATATATAGCAACAGCAATAACATTAAGAAATTAAGGTTATAGTTTTCGCTAAATTACCAGGAAAATGGGTCAAGGAGTGCATGATTTATGAACACCAAAAGTATCAAAACACAGCAATGCAGAGGAAGAAAAAAAGCTACAACACCCAAAACTGACAGAAGAATTGCAAGACTTGCTTTGCAGAATAGAAAATCCTCTGCCAAGGATATCAACAAGGTGTTGTCAGATGGAGGACTATCAGTGTCTGACTGAACAGTAAGGGCTCATATACGCTGCAGCTGATAAACTCACGTTTAGGAGCTGTTCAGCGGTTTTTTCAGCAGCCCCTGAACTCACCCTGTTTTCCTATGTGTCCATGTACACATCTTCGTTTACAGGCATTCGAGTTCACAGTCTTTTTTTTTTTTTTTTCAACGCAGAAAACTTGCGTGCAGCAGTTGATTTTATCAGCGTTTCAAACGCAAAGCGCTTGTAAATGCGGCAAGTTGCGTTTATAAGCGTTTGTGTCTGAACTTTTTTTTTTACTCTTCCAGTTCCTGATGCTGTCCAGAGCCTTTTTTCATCATGAAAAATGCATGCAAAGTGTTTTCAAGGTACTTGGATGGACAGAACACTGACACAGGATGTTCCTACCAAGCTTGTCACACCTTGCAATGACCAATTCACACCTCATACCTCTACCACCCTTGGAAACAAAAGAAATGTTAATGAGCAACTCGCAACTAAGCTAATTTCAACATATACTGCTGTCTCTGCTTCTACTCTCTGTATTTCTCTGAAACAGTCTGAAATCGTTAATAATTTACCACTTTTCAGTGCATTCTGGGGATTTGGGAGGTTCTCCTGTGCTTATCTTTAAAAAAACGCTTCTAAACGCAAACGCACATAAGCGCGGCTAAACAGATGTTTTTTAACCTACGTTTTCCAGCAGTCAGTTTCCATCGTTCAGAAGTCTCCTGTGTACATGGCCTAAGAAGTCAACTTGTTTCTGCTGGATTAAGAGCTTGAATACCCAGAAAAAAACATTTTTGAACTGCCAACAAAGAAAGAAAAGAGTCGACTGGGCCAAGGAACATCAAAATTGGACAACAGAAGATTGGAAAAAATTATTTGGAGTGATGAAACACGAATTTCTATTTTCGGAAGCGATGCCGTTCGATATGTGCGAAGAATGCCTTCCTGAGTGCATAACGGCAACAATGAAACACCCTCAAAGCGTCATGATGTGGAGCTGCATGTCTTGGTATGGTGTTTGACAAATGCAGGTTATTGATGGGATTATTAATACAGACATCAAAGAAGTCCTGTAACCAAAGTTGATCCCATCAATAAGCGACTTAGCGGACAAAGGAACAGAATTTACTTTTCAACAAGATGGAGCTCCATGCCATACAGCTCGTAAATGCCTTAAATGGTTCAATGACAAGAAAATTCCTTTGCTTCCCTGGCCTGGAAAAACAGCCCTGATTTGAATCCCATCGAAAATCTGTGGTCAAGATTGAAGCGCATTGTCTCGAGCAAGAATCCAAGCAACAAGCGAGGACTCATTGAGGCTATAATCAATTCCTGGCATCATTTGATCACAGAAGAGGATGTCAAAAGACTTGTAGAGTCAATGCCTAGAAGGTGTCAGGCAGTAGTTTTGGCCAAAGGCTATCCAACACGTTATTGAAAAATTGCGTTGTGACAAACTTGAAATTATCATTTTTATGCTACATAATAACTAAGATGCATTATGGTACATTTCCAGCCAAAATTGAACTTATTTAAAGAAAGATTTTTTTTTTTTTTTTTTTTTAAGGCATCCCATTTACTATATTTAATTTTACTTGTGCTATGACATTTTTAGAGATTTTTTTTTTATATAAAAAGTACTTTAAACTGAAAAAGTTTGTAAAAATGTAAGGTGTATCCACAATTTTGGCTGTGTGTGTGTGTGTGTGTGTGTGTGTATGTGTATGTATTTAGAGATAGACATACATTGTTCAAGTCACATCAGGATTTTTGAGTTTATATAATAAAAGAACAAATTTCAAGGAGTTAAAACTGCATTTATTTTTCGACTTTCTTCCTTGCTACATTGCTACATATATACACTTATCTCAGAGTTTAATGCCTGGAACACTTTGGCATAGAAAGATTTGTCAGTACGCCTCAACCATTCTAGGACAGCCTGGTTCACTTTGTCATCGGCGCTGAAATGCTGACCACAGATTCATCTCTTGTGCAATTTCACGAAAGGTTATGCATCGATTATCCAGGATCAGCCGTTCCATGCGCTGAATGTTCACAGGAATGACTGCTGTGGGCTTGGAACCACCACGGCCAGGATTGTCACTGACAGATGTACGGCCATTTTTTAAACATTTACACCATTCAAATGTCTTACTGCGTTTTGAATAGCTCATCACCGTACTGTGCTTGAAGTCTTCAGTAGATATCTGCAAGCTTTATGCCTTTGTCAACTTCATCACCACACATTGTTCAATGCACTCACTAACACTGTTGTCTGCCATCCTGGTTAATGATCCCTGGACTGGTTCACTACATGTTCGCCGCCGATTGGTAATAGGACACACGTACCACTTTCTACTGCATGTAGTACTGCCTTGCTAGCATCCTTTTTTATACCTGTAAAATTAAAAATCCTGGTTTGACTTGAACGCCGTGTGTGTGTTTTTATTAACGTGCTGAGCTGGCAAGGAAGAAGCTGCCTGCCTTTGTGCCAATGTAGCGTGGTAAATTTGACATTATTACAGAATGTGTTAGCTACAGTAGTCTATTGCAGCCAGTGCTAGGTTTACTGATATATTCTCAACAAGAATTGTCATTTTGGTGGGTTGCAAGTTAAGCTTACAGTTAGGTAAAGCATTGCTTATGTAATTTGGCTATTTTAGACCTGAGTTTTGCTTAGTTGTGTTTTTGTTGAATCAATCATGAATGTTTTGAAGTAAAAACCTAATGTAAAATGCAGCAGAGTAGCATTTAAAAAAAAATAACCATTATTATAGTAGTCTTGGGAGCGGTGAAAATGGACTGCATCAGCATTAGAGCGGCTTTATATTTAAACATCCTAAATTACTTTGCAAAGAACTAAGGAAAATGCAGAGTTGTTTTGGGGCCTACAACAATCGTAATAGTTGCCTGCAGAGAGATGAGTCTCCTATGCTTTCTATTGTTGGCAAGGATAGCTGTATGTGATATCAGAGCTGCACAAATAGCTGAATCTAGATAGCTTTGATTCTTGAACATGAAGCGAATGCTTAACTATGTTGTTTGTACTGCCACCTTTGTTGGAAAAAAAAAAACCCTCTGGGAAAATGTACACTGCATTGCAAATTCCTGTTTTTCTGTTCAGATGATATAGCTGTTAAATGGTGTCCTTTTCAGACTGATGCCTGCATGGGAGAGTCTGTGTTCATTATACCCACCTGAGTAAGTGTCAGTGTTCGAACAAACAAAAATGCAGTGTCTGCATCCTTATAGCAGAAAAGCCTTAGCTAATATTTCACCAGAAATTAAATTCCTGTTGCAACGCTGTTAACACTGTGGGCGGCTTTTTTTTTATTTTTTAAGTGCCAGCTCTGGCTGTACGGGCACTTAAAACTTAATTCTAGTCAGCCACAAGCGTAGGAGGGTGGCTACATTGCCACATGCTATGGAACCATGTAGCTCACCCTTGGAAAGGTAGTTAAAGAACAGGAGGTTAAAGGATAACTAAAGGCCTCTCCATTTTAGTTTTGGATAGAATGGAGATGAGTTATAACATCTGTCAGGTTTTTATTGTTGTCTTTGCCTCAATTAGGGAGATTCACCTTCTCTTTGTAATGTTCACTGTTGTCAAAAGTGAAAATAAAAGAATATCCAAAATTTCCAATTGTCCCCAGAAAAGTAATAGCGGACACGCTTTCCAGTAAGAATACTAGTTCTGGTGACAACCAGAGATTCCCTCACTTTGGAGGGATTTCCTCTTGCTTCCTGTCTTGGATGTTGGAGAAAATGTCAAAGGAAATCCACCCCAACCCTCCTCCCCCTTCATGGGTCAAAGCTGAGGAGAAAAAAAAAATAACCTGACAGGGTTTATAGTCTACCCTTTCTCTATCCAAAATGAAAAAAATGTCCAGGTGACTGCACACTAGCAAAGCTTTAGAGGATACACCCCCTGGGGGCCTCCCCTATAACTCTACCCCACTCTGTGTGCCCTCTGTTTTGTGGTAATGTCTGAAGGTGATGAACCTATTCTCCTTCACACTTCAAGTGGAATGTCACCCTGAAAGGGAAGTTCCGCTAATGTTCCTCCTCCCTTCTCCTCTAACACATTTTAGCCTCTTTTTTGGGTCGGGGCGGTTACCTATTTTCAGCAGCTACCCCCTTCCACTAGAATCACCTAAGCCTGTTTGGATTATATTCACCTAACACTGTTTACTATTCAAACTTGGCACTGAAGTCCAACCACTCAGAGCTCAATCTCAAGTGGATGACCAGGGGTTACATCGCACCACTGGCCACATACTTGGCATCACCTTCACCTAGAGCCCTTATAAAGCACAAGGCCTTTCTCCATGTCATCTCATCACAAGGACTTGTTGCAGGACAAACTATAACTGGGTTACTGTGTACTCCTTATGACCATACTTACCCTCCACTCTGTACCATACTCAGTGCGTATCCCACAGGGGAAAACCCTCACTTGTATTTTTGGTTGAGTCAAGCCAAAAGGGAGGCAGTGCTAAATCACAGGCGATTTTCTCTGTGAAGGCCTACATAACACTCATAGTGAAGATGCATCCCTTGCATCAGGGCAATAACTGGCTCTAACACCAGTCTCAATATCTGATTTTAGATCTTATTTCACATACGCAACAAGCAGCCAATTTGATTGAAGCAGAATTACAGCGGTGGTCAGCATAGCTTTCATTCTCAAGGAGAAATCTCCTTCTGCGCTTTTACAGTGAACGAAATACGTATTAGATCCTCTGCTGATTTTGAATGTTTGCCCACTCACGAAGAAATGATCAGTCTAAAAATTGAATGGTAGGTGTGTTGTAACACTGAGACAGAATAGCAACAAAAAATTCAAAAGAAATGCACGTCTAACAAATTATGCACTGATTTGCATGTTCATGAGGGAAATACATATTTGATCCCCTTCACAAAACATGACTTGGCACTTGGTGGCAAATCCCTTGTTGGCAAGGTTTTGTGGCTGATGTCTGGCAACTCGAACTTTCAGTTCCCTCCACAGAATTCCAATTAGATTAAGGTCTGGAGACTGGCTAGGCCACTCCAGGACCTTAATGTGCTTCTTCTTGAGCCATTCCTTGCCTTGGCCGTGTGTTTTGGGTCATTGTCATGCTGGAACACCCACCCATGACCCATTTTCAATGCCCTGGCTGAGGGAAGAAGGTTTTCACCCAAGATTTGACGGTACATTGCCCCATCCATCTTCCCTTTTGATGTGGCGCAGTTGTCCTTTCCCCTTAGCAGAAAAACACCCCCAAAGCTGAATGTTTCCACCACCATGTTTGACAGTTGGGATGGTGTTCTTGGGGTCATAGGCAGCATTCCTCCTCCTCCAAACTTGGCGAGTTGAGTTGATGCCAAAGAGCTCAATTTTGGTCTCATCTGACCACAACACTTTCAACCAGTCGTCCTCTGCATCATTCAGATGTGGCAAACTTCAGACGGGCCTGGACATGTGCTTTCTTGAACAGAGGGACCTTGGGGGCACTGCAGGATTTCAATCCTTGCTGGCGTAGTGTGTTACCAATTGTTTTCTTGGTGACTTTGGTCCCAGCTGTCTGGAGATCATTGACAAGATCCTCACATGTAGTTCTGGGATGATTCCTCACTGTTTTCATGATCATTGACACTCCACGAGGTGAGATCTTGCATGGTGCACCAGACCTAGGGAGACTGACAGTTGTTTTGTGTTTCTTCCATTTGCGAATTATTGCACCAACTGTTGTCACCTTCTCACCAAGCTGCTTGGCGATAGTTTGGTAGCCCAGTCCAGCCTTGTGTTGGTCTACAATCTTGTCCCTGACATCCTTGGACAGCTCTTTGGTCTTTGCCATGGTAGAGAGTTTGGAATCTGATTGATTGCTCCTGTGGACAGGTGTCTTTATACAGGTAACAAAATGAGATTAGCAGTACTCCCTTGAACAGACTGCTTCTAATCTCAGTACTAAGCAGGGGCGGACTGAACATTTGGAAACACGGGCACTGCCCTAGGGCCCGGGGTCAATAGGGGGCCCCATGAGATGCCCCTGGTACCTTTTTCATGGGCTTTTTTAAGTTTGGGCAAGGACACAGGGGCCCCGTGATCCCCTATTGCCCGGGGGCCCCATGAGTTGTCAGTCCACCCCTGGTACTAAGTCGTGTTTTATGAAGGGGATCAAATACTTATTTCCCTCATGAACATGCAAATCCGTGCATAATTTGTTAGACATGCATTTCTTTTGAATTTTTGTTGCTATTCTGTCTCTGTGTTACAATACACCTACCATTCGATTTTTAGACTGATCATTTCTTTGTGAGTGGGCAAACATTCAAAATCAGCAGGGGATCAAATACTTATTTTCTTCACTGTATGTGCCTATTCCACCAGATCATAAGAGTTTCTTGGTCATTTCAGCATCAAGCCTCTGTAGCCCAGTTATGTAGAGCCACCACCTAGTCTTATGTGCATACTTTTTCAAAGTTTACCTGGTGGGTGTCCAATCTTTTGTTGATGCATATTTTGGCCATAAGGTTCTCGCATTGGCTCTTGGGTATTTTGACCCTTGTGTCAACAACAATGATCAAAAGACCCAACCGAGAGAGAGAGAGAGAGAGACGATGCCTTGTTGGGCCAGCCCTTTCATTGCTTGTGGACATCCCATAGTGTATGAAAATTCTCTACCTGTGTCCTGTGCTGTACAATTAAGATGAGAAGAAATTTCTCTTACATGTAATTCCATGTCTTGGAGTACAGTATGACACCTTCCCTTCCATTCCTTAGTTTACTCTTCATTGCTTGCTACGAAGCTGAAGACTTATGGAGTGGGTTAGGGTAGGGCTTGTCCTCTAAAGCTTTGCCAGTGTTCAGTTTACCACGCTTATAACACATGGTGTATGAGTACACAACCGGTGTTTGGTACTGTGCCTCAAGATATGGAATTTACAGGTAAATCTTACTTGTTGGAGTAGAATCTCTATGGCGCTAGCATTTAAAGAGGAAAATTCATTGACATTTAAGAACACTTAAAAACTGCATTTGTTTGTGTAATTCATCAACTATCAACCTAATGTGTTTAAATGCCTTGTAAAAAAGGGAAACCTATGACCGTTCTGTTATTTGTAATGGTAATCTGTACTTTGTTTCCTTCCTCTTAGTGACTCACGGCTGTATAGTGTCCACCGTAAAGCTTTTTTTGCCAGATGGACTGGAGACCAGACGACGGTCAGAGTAAGTGCTTTACCTTTCTGTCTAGAGTAAATTGTTGGGTTTTTATACATGAAGCCAATGTCTATTTAGAGAGTTAAGGACTGAATACAATGTTTTTTTTAAAGGATAAGTTCACCTTTGGGAACATGTTCCACCTGTCTTTAGGGTGGAACATGTAACATGTTCCCATAGCTGCAGCCGCTGCCGGCCGCCCCCCTCCCTCTGAAAGGTAGTACGGGGAGAAGTCTCCCCGTACTATCTTTCAAATTTGAATACAGTGGGACTGCTCTCACATGGCTGCGTCATTCACTCAGACTTCCATGAATGAATGAACTGCCAGTCCTGACAGCCTTTAGCGGCTGCTGGCTTGTAGTTTTCAATGAAGTACCACGGTGCTGTGGAGCACCGTGGTAGTTAATTGAAGCTTGCTGTCAGAATATCTGCTTGTTCGTACATCCCGTTCGACAAGCAGATATTCTGACAGGTCTGCAGGAGACCTGCATGGCATCAGCAATCTACTGATCACTGGTGGAATGCTTTCCAGGCTCCTGTAGACAAAAATAATAAATGCACATTTTTTTACCTGCAAAAAAATGTGCATTTATTATTTTTGTCTTAGAGGTGAACTTATCCTTTAACAAGAACTATCTGTGGTGCTCTCATCAAGGTGTTTTTTCTTGGCCATAGCAGCCATGTGGGTAAGCGAACATCCTGCACTGGGCAACACACAGTGTGTGCGTAAAGCACATTGGAATCAGTTAAGGTTACTAGTATGTTTTTTGGGGTTTTTTTTTACACGATGGTTGACGAGGACACATGACCATGTCTGTGGTGGAGCGCAAGAATTATTTTTTTAGTAGTTAAGAGGAATGTGAAGGTTGCACTGGCTGACTTCTCATTCTGCAGATACTAGTTGACTGACAGTAATGCCAACCCTTTTGATTCAATAGGTTGTCTGAAGGATAAGGATTTATGATTTTACTAATGTGCATACTTGTTCTTTGTCAGAGACCTAGGAATCACTGAAGCAAGTGAGTTAGCTTTGTAGCCAGCCAAATGGCATTTTCAGTTGTTTAGCAAAATGGGCTTATTTTCCTCAGGAATTATTTACTTGAACCGTTTTGTTTTGGTGGTCAGAAGTGTATTAAAACATAATAAAATTTTGTCTCTTTTTTTACGTGTGTCAAGCACTTGACTAACTGATGCAACCACTCCAGTGAGTGCGCTTTCTTACTGGTTCCCAATATTGTCAACTCAATAGAACCAACTGTAACTGGATGGAGGGTAAGGCTGGGTGTTAAAGAAGGAATTTTAATGCATTTGTAAAAAAAAAGCGTAATTTTTTTGCAGGTACAAAAAATGTGCATTTATTATTTTTTGCTTGCAGAGCAATCTTGGGCTCCTGCAGACGGTTTGCTCATACCTCATTCAGCCAGGCAGTTACATTGGGGAAAATAATTATTTGATCCCCTGCAGATTTTGTAAGTTTGCTCACTTACGAAGAAATGAAAGGTCTATAATTTTTTTATCATAGGTGTTTTTTAATCGATATAGACAGAATATCAACTGAAAATCCTGAAAAAAAAAAAAACCCATATTCAAATGTTATAAATTGAGTTGCAGTTCAGTGAGTAAAATAAGTATTCTGGCTCCCGCAGAGTGGCTGTGCTTATGTCGTACACAGACTAGTCCTGTCAATGGTAAGAAGGTGCTCCTAACGACAACTTATGTGTACAAGACACCTGTCCACAGAATCTTTCTTCCATTCAAACCTCACCACCATAGGCAAGACCAAAGAGCTGTAAAAGGACGTCGGGGACAAGATTGTAGACCTGCACAAGGCTGGAATGGGCTAGAAGACCATCAGCAAGAAGCTTGTTGAGAAGGAGACACTGTTGGAGCAATTATTCGCAAATGGAAGAAATACAAAATAACCATCAATTGCTCTAGGTTTGGAGCTCCATGCAAGATTTTGCCTCATGGGGTAAGGGTGATCATGAGAAAAATGATCAGCCCAGAACTATGTAGAAGTAGCTTGTAAATGATCTCAAGGCAGTTGAGACTACAGTCACCAAAGAAACCATTGGTAGCACAATAGGCCACCATAGATTGAAATCCTTCAACGCTCGCAAGGTCCCCCTCGAGAGGGTACATGTACAAGCCCATCTAAAGTTTCCCAATGATCTAAATGATTCAGAAAAGAATTGGGAGAAAGTGCTGTGGTCAGATGAGACCAAAATTGAGCTCTTGGCATTAATTCAACTTGCCGTGTTTGAAGGAAGAAAAATGCTGACTATGACCCCAAGAACACCATCCCTACAGTCAAGCACAGAGGTGGAAATCTTATGCTTTGGGGCCATTTCTCTGCTAAAGGTCTAGCACATTAAGCTCATGGAGTGGCCTATCCAGTCTCCAGATCTTAATCCTATAGAACTATAGAGAATTTATGGAGGGAGATAAAACTTTGCGTTCCCAAGTGACTGCTGTCAATCACAGCCAGTGAGCCAATGAGAAGGGGGGGGGGGGGAGGTGCAGCTCCCTGTGTGTGAATGTACACACGGAGCAATGGGTGCCCCCATAGCAAGCTGCTTGCCGTGGGGGCACCTGACAGGAGGGAGGAGCCAGGAGAGTCTGGGGGGACCCGGGAAGAGGAGGGTCAGGGCTGCTCTTTGCAAAACCACTGCACACCGTAGGCAAGTATAGACATGTTTTGTTATTTTGTCTTTTAAAAAAAAACAAACAAACCCTTTAAATCCTTAGTGATTCTAGAGATGATTTGTGAAGAGTCGACCAAAATCCCTCCTGAGATGTGTGCAAACCTGGTGAACAACTGCAAAAAACATCTTACCTCTGTGCTTTCCAAAAAGGGTTTCTCCACCAAAGTACTAAATCATGTTTTGCTTGGGGATCCAATACTTTTACTCACTCAACTGCAGCTCAATTTAGAACATTTATATCATGTGTTATTTCTTGATTTTGGGTTGATATTTGGTCTCTCTAATTTTTTTATCATAGGTTTTTTTTTTAAGTGATAGACCCTTCATTACTTTGTAAGTGGACAAACGTACAAAACCTTCAGGGGGATCAGATAATTATGTTTTCCACTGTACCTGAGAGCAGAAAGGTCAGTGAACCACCAGAGTACTCGCCAGCTGCAATGGCTGACGCTACTTGTAGTCTATTAATTTACCGGAAACTGTAAATGAAGCCCTGCACGGCCATGCTATTCTCAAGCTGACAGCAGGTGCAAGAAGAAGACACTCCGCTTGCAGCCACAGGGAGAGGGGGTGCATGCTGAACATGTTACACCCTAAATATGTGTGTAACATGTTTAGGAAGGTGAACTTAGCCTTTAACCTGTATATTTAAAGCTAATGGACAGTTGAACTGACTGTCATTTTGCTGCTCCCCGGCTGCTGCAGGCATTCCACACTTCTGGGTGTGTCGAAATCCAGCTCGTTCCCCCACACACTGCATTTCCTCCCACCAGCTCATACATCTTTTAGTGATATGTGCTGGGAAGTGGGGAATACCTACAGCAGGAAGGGAGAAGCAGAGTGCCAGAGTTCGAAGACACAAGCCAATTGAAAGGTAAGTAATGATGCTCTAGTTTTATAGGCTGTTTATTTTACAAGTGGAAATGAGTTGCTAGGTTCAAAATATTAATCAGTCAGATTGTGATAAGTGCAAGGGCTTTGGTAAGGTTGCTCTCAAAACAGACAGAGTCTTCATCAAACAGGGTGCCCAAATTTTCAAGATCCCCTTAGAATGCCAGACAGTCTGAGAGTCCAAGAACAAATAATATTAGTATTGGTTCAGAAATGACAACTTATATTATCCAACATATTTTGGGAGTTTCTTTTTTGAGGGCTGAAACATAATGGGTAATGAGGACTCAACCGGCTGAAATCATCAAGGATTATTTATTTGCTGTATAAAGATGAGGTATAGCCAAAATACGTAAATCAGTTAAAGCATTTTGATGACTTATTGATTCTGGCTGTATTGCAAGAGTAGAGTAAAGTTAAGAAAAAAAAAATACACAATGGTCATCAAGATGTACTGTAGACTTAGCAGTAATACCAAACATAAGTAACCAAAGGTACTGAAGAGATACCCCTGTGTGTCTCTTCAGTACTTTTGGTTACTTACACTGAACAAGCATACACCAATTGTGAAGTCAGAACTGTTAATCTGCATTCTTGTTCCAAGGCCATTTCTTAGCAAAAGCTTAACATGTTAGATTTTTATGACAACCAGGTAATTTGCATTTCTAATGGGAGAGGACAGCAATAGGAGCAACCAAATATCCCCACACAGGTTTCCTTTAACATTGTACACTGCTCAAAAAATTTAAAGGAACATTTTTTAATTAGAGTATAGCATCAAGTTAATTAAACTCCTGGGTTATTGATCTGGTCAGTAAAGTAGCTTAGAGGGTGTTTAATCAGTTTCAGCTGCTTGGTGTTAATATAATGAACAGGTCCACTAGATGGGCAACAATGAGACGACCCCCAAAACAGGAATGGTTTTACAGGTGAAGGACATTTTTTTCCCTTACTCATCCTTTCTGACTGTTTTTCACTAGATTTGCATTTGGCTAGGGTCAGTGTCACTACTGGTAGCATGAGGCCGATACCTGGACCCTACAGAGATTGCACAGGCAGTCCAACTTCGCCAAGATGGCACATCAATATGTGCCATTGCATTTGCTGTGTCTCCCAGCACAGTCTCAAGAGCATGGAAGATATTCCAGGAGATGGGCAGTTATTCTAGGAGAGCTGGACAAAGCCGTAGAAGGTCCTTAACCCATCAACAGGACCGGTATCTGCTCTTTGTGCAAGGAGGAACAAGCTGAGCACTGCCAGAGCCCCTACAAAATGACCTCCAGCAGGCCAATAGTGTGAATGTCTCTGACCAAACAATCAGAAACAGACTTCATGTGGGTGGCCCGAGGGCCCGATGTCCTCTAGTGGGCCCTGTGCTCGCTGCCCCGAACCATAGAGCTCTGTTGGGATTTGCTATTGAACACCAGAATTGGCAGGTCTGCCACTGGCGCCCTGTACTTTTCACAGATGAGAGCAGGTTCACCCTGAGCACATGTGACACATGAAAGGGTCTAGAGAAGCTGTGGAGAATGTTATGCTGCCTGTAACATCGTTCAGCGTGGTGGTGGGTCAGTGATAGTCTGGGGAGGCATATCCACGTAGGGATGCACAGACCTCTTCAGGCTAGACCATGGCACCCTGACTGCCATTAGGTATCTGGATTAAATCCTTGGACCCATAGTCAGACCCTACACTGGTGCAGTGGGTCCTGGGTTCCTCCTGGTGCACGGCAATGCCTGGCCTTATGTGGCAAGAGTATGCAGTCAGTTCCTGGATGATGAAGGAACTGATAACCAGTGAATGACCCCCAAGCCTGCCTGATCTAAATCCAATAGAACACCTTTGGGATATCATGTTTCATGCCACCTGACGCCACCAGATTGCACCTCAGACTGTCAAGGAGCTCATTGGCGCCCTGGTCCAGATCTGGGAGGAAATACTGCAGGACACCATCCATCATCTCATGAGGTGTATGATCTGACATTGTCAGTCATGCATACACGTGGCGGCCATACAAACTGAGTACCATCTTGAGTTACTGCAATGAAATTTCAGCAAAATGGACTAGCCTGCTGCATAATTTTTTCACTTTTGTTTTTCGGGGTGTCTTTGAATTCAGACCTCTGTAGGTTGATAATTTTCATTTCCATCAAATGATGAGGCATCCTTACATTCCTAATACATTACCCAGTCCATACCAGTATAGATATCCATCATGATATTTTTCTCCATTGAGATCTGATGTGTTTTCAAAGCGTTCCTTTAATTTTTTTGAGCAGTGTAGATTTTGTCTGATATTTCCATTGTAACATCTAAAATGAGATGTAAGCTAAATTCTGCTTTAAAGGGATGCTGTTCTGTGGAAGTATCCATTGCTTCTGGGTATAGGATGCTTGCGGTCTTCTCTCAGTAAACAATGCTCTGGCTTGAGTGGCCATTTGGCAGGCCTGAACGCTGTCACCTGAAGAGAATGGGGGACATGTCAATGTAATCAATCATGTGCAAGCTCATATAGGGTCAGATCACAGAGGGTTATTTGTGGGGGAAAGGGAGTATAATTGGTTTGGAGTTGGGTCTTCTAGAGACATTTTGTCCCAAAACATGACAGTGTCTCTTTAATGTATGCCTATGCCTGATCCTTCTTGAGGGAATAATTGGTTGGCCTGGTTTGACTAACAGGGAATCTGTGTGTCCACAAATACAAAACTAGCACCAGCGGTATCTTTGTGAAAAAAAAAAAACAGTGAAATATTATTGTTTCAAGTCACAATTTTCCTAGAATGTTTCAGAAATCAAGAATATACTGAAATATAAAATAGATTACTATGTAGTGTTGTTATAAGTCAGCAAATGTCTTCTAATAAAGCTGACAGATTGGAAAAGAGACAACAGCACATGTTCTCCTACACCTCCGCTGCTAATGATTATGCTTCTCTAAGTCGGCATTTCCTCATTTGTCATAATTATTTGTTGCTTAGCGGCTTAGGTTTTTCATCTGTGATGCTCTTTAAAGTTATAAATATATAGAAACTTCCTGGATTTTCTAGAACATGCACAATGATGTAATTATGTACAGGTAATTTATAAATACCAGTACCTGAACTGATAGCATGTATCTGTCATCTTGAGTTAAAACGAATATGGGTATAAAGATGAATATTAGGGCCTGTTCACACTGTGTTTTCACTGTAAAGGCAATCATTTCTCCTTCTCTCTGGCTGCATTCTTGCAGCCATTGAGAAATACTTTGAGAGCTGTGATTGGTCACTGCTTGTCACATGGTACAAGGCTGTTGTGAATAGCCTTGTACCATGTGATCTGTGATCATTCAGAGATTTCACATGTAGTAAGCAATGATGTCAGAAGTAACATCTTGCTTACTACTCTTCATGTGATCACTGATTAGGCAATCAGTGATCACATGATCAGGACTTCACAACAGATGTCCTGTACAACGATCGGTGTTCCCAGGGAGTGCGCACAAGCAGGGAAGCTGGGAGGACTTCTATAAACGGCAACCCGCCCCTGCGCTGCTCCTGTCCGGTCCGTTTATATACATGGGCCGGACGGGAAGTGGTTAATGGATTCACGCTATGCGTTTCCTTTGTCATCTTTCCCTGATTACGGAGTGCAATAGTTTGGAGGATGTTCCGCCATCATATCAGTCTCTGATGAAGGGCTTGTTGATTGATGATCTGTACTACGCTGACGCTCACCACAAGCGATATTGCCTATCAGGTTTGGATGGGTCACGATATCTGGTGAATGCCACTGAATTGGGGGCGGTTTTCCTTTGGTGCACGTGGTGATATTCGAGTGCATTTTATAGAACTAATTATTATGTTGTTCACGTGGTAATCTTGGTGGATCAATAAGGACTTTGTACTTGATCAGATTTTTAAGTTGGTGGACTTATGTCAAATGAATTAAATATTTGTGTATATTTATTGAAGTGTTATATTTTGTGTCTTATTTTCACTTTGCTATTGTGTTTTATAATTTTTTTTTTTTTGTGCTGCTTTTATTTGTTGTTGTTTCATGAGGTGATTATTCACCATTAGGGCAGCTGCATGCTTACACATTTTATATACTCATTTTATTTAGGTGGGTGATTTATTGTGCACTTTTTCAGGTGTTAGGGTTTTATATATATACGTATATATTCCCATCATATTTGCGCACTGAAAATACAGTTTACAAATTGATTTTGAATACTATTTAAAGTGTTTTGTTATATAGTTTTCTTTTCTGCCAATCTCAACTGATAGCTTTCTGTGCTATACTGTTATCGGTTAGCAATATTCCAAGCTTAGTCTTTAGGCTACAAAACACTTTCCCTTATGGAGAAGAAGCAATGAGGTGGTGGTCTGTAGTCCTGTGTTCTATGTGGCAATTGTCTTCCTCTACTGTTACCCTTGGTCAGGAAGTATGTTACTGGCAAGATCAAGTTGGAGGAGAGAGATTTGAATGAAAGAAAACTAATACAACATCACATCCAAGGACTGCTAGGCTCCATGCACACGTTTTTATTTTTTTTATTTCTATTTTTTTTAAGCTCCTATAAGTTAGTTTCTTTTTTATTCTAAAAGCTAAATATTGTTATCCCATGTGTCCATGCACACTATTTTAGGCTAGTAGGGTTTTTCAAGCTTCAGCATTTGGGAGCAGAAAAAAAATTGTGTTTTTAGAGTTTGAGGAAGTTTTTGCTCTGGCAGAAAAATAAACGCTACTAAAACGCTCCTAACCGCTTTTTTCTAGCTTTTTTTTTTCTTTTTCTTTTTCTTTTTTTTTTTTAAACGCTACTCATCCGCTGCTAAACCTGCTATTACCAGCTTTATTATTTAGCTTAAAAACCACTAGTGTGCATGGAGCCTTAAGCTGAAACCTATTAAAGATGTTGTTCAGACAAAATTTAACTACTCCATCCTAACACCTATGCAGATTAACCTGTGTAAGAAAGCTCTGTATACTTTTTTTTTTTGTTATAAAGTTAGACATACAAACTCATATAATAGTACATATAGTTTGATACAATCATGGGATCATAATACTTGAGATTAGAGGCCATAAGTTGTTAACTGGTAGTGGCCGCAATACAGTTTAGTTTCTCCAGAGGTTGTCTACCTCCCAGATGAGTAACCATTAACACCGATCATCTTTTTCGCTATCTGTAAGGGGGGGACATCTTCCCAATGACCACAAATGTAAGGTGCATTCTTCATACTGACAATCACTAATGTACTGTGAGCTGTAAATATAATAATTATTAGCAGGAGTTCTCTGAAGCCAAAAAGCTTTCAAGAGTTCCTTCATGTAAAAAAAAGTTGGTCTAGATCAGCCTTTCTCAACCAGGGTGCCCAGGGGTTCTTCAGGGGTGCTTCAGGGGTGCCTTGGCAAAATGTCTAAAAATTGCCAAAAACTTGTATGCAAACCAGCGGGTGGAACAAGTCTGCACTGGAATACTACGCTGTACCGATGTGCAAAAGTGTATTTCCTTTGGATGAATAAATCCCCTCCAATGTTGGGTGTCCTCCATGTGTGGATGTTGCTGCGCTATACAAAACTAGAATAGTTTTTCATATTTTAGAATGGGATGCCTCGGGACTGTCCATAATTTTAAAGGGTGCCTTGACTGAAAAAAGGTTGAGAAACATTTGTCTAGATACATGATCGAGAGACTCGTTCAAACTTAATAAGCAGGAGTAATACGGAATAATCAATGCTACATTACCATCCTGTTAAAGACCAAGTCTATTGGTGAAATGCCATACACTGGGGAAAATAATTATTTGATCCCCTGCAGATGTTGTACATTTTCCCACTTACATAGAAATGAAGGGTCTATAATTTTTATCATAGATGTATTTTAAATGACAGACAGAATATTTATTTCAGCTACTTATATAACGCTGTCAATTTACGCAGCGCTTTACATATATATTGTACATTCACATCAGTCCCTAACCCTCAAGGGGTGTACAATCTAAGGTCCCTAACTTACATTCATTCATACACATAGTAGGGCCAATTTAGACAGGATCCAATTAACCTACCAGCATGTCTTTGGAGTGTAGGCGGAAACCGGAGTACCCGGTGGAAACCCACGCAGGCACAGGGAGAACATTCAAACTCCAGGCAGGTGGTGCTGTGGCTGGGATTCAAACCAACGACCCTAGTACTGCCAGGCAGAAGTGCTAACCATTTGGCCACTGTGCTTCCCAAATATCAACCAAAAGTCCAGAAAAAGCGCAATACAAATATTATAAATTGATTTGCAGTTCAGTGAGTAAAGTAAGCATTTGGTTCCAAACGACTGAGGCTGTGAATACTGAACCGCAAATTTGTGGAGGGGTATACTGTACATAAAGCGCTCTTTAAATTAACGGTGCTATACAAATACCTGTGATAAATAATATAGCAGTAGACTGGCCTGATGCACTGTAGCAATACCTGGGTAAAAACCTCAGTCATTGAGCAAATTGATTGTGTATGCCTCAAGACTTCATTCTCAGGTTTAGGAGTTAAATACTAATACTGGTATGACAAGTATATTGACCGGAGTTGGCTTTTAAAAAATGTTATTTCCACTTGATGCTTGAAAGCTGTCAATAAATAAATTAGCATATTTAGTAACTGTGTAATGCATTATATGGTTTCTGAAACGCACCCATTGCAGTCTCCTTGCTGTCTCACATGAAGAAAGCTGATATACAGGTGAAACTCAAAAAATTAGAATATCGTGCAAAAGTTCATTTATTTCAGTAATGCAGCTTAAAAGGTGAAACTAATATATGAGATAGACTCATTACATGCAAAGCAAGATAGTTCAAGCCGTGATTTGTCATAATTGTGCTGATTATGGCTTACAGCTCATGAAAACCCCAAATCCACAATCTCAGAAAATTAGAATATTACATGCAATCAATAAAACAAGGATTGTACATAGAACAGTATCGGACCTCTGAAAAGTATAAGCATGCATATGTACTCATTACTTGGTTTGGGCCCCTTTTGCAGCAATTACTGCCTCAATGCGTCGTGGCATGGAAGCTATCAGCCTGTGGCACTGCTGAGGTGTTATGGAAGTTATGGGGTTCAGGTCAGGCGAGTTTGCTGGCCAATCAAGCACAGTAATCCCACGGTCGTTGAAAAATTATAATATTGTGAAAAGGTGCAATATTCTAGGCTCAAAGTGTCCCACTCTAATCAGCTAATTAAGCCATAATACCTGCAAAGAGTTCCTGAGCCTTTATATGGTCTCTGTCTGGTTCAGTAGGAATCACAATCATGGGAAAGACTGCTGACTTGACAGTTGTGCAGAAAACCATCATTGACACCCTCCATAAGCAAGGAAAGCCTCAAAAGGTAATTGCAAAAGAAGTTGAATGTTCCCAAAGTGCTGAATCAAAGCACATTAATAGAAAGTTATGTGGAGGAAAAAGGTGCACAAGCTGCAGGGATGACCGCAGCCTGGAGAGGATTGTCAGGAAAAGGCCATTCAAAAGTGTTGGGGACTTTCACAAGGAGTGGACTGAGGCTGGAGTCAGTGCATCAAGAGCCACCACACACAGACGGATCCTGGACATGGGCTTCAAATGTATTCCTCTTGTCAAGCTGCTCCTGAACAACAAACAACGTCAGAAGTGTCTTACCTGGGCTAAAGAAAAACAGACCTGGTCTGTTGCTCAGTGGTCCAAAGTCCTCTTTTCTGATGAGTGCAACTTTTGCATCTCATTTGGAAACCAAGGACCCAGAGTATGGAGGAAGAATGGAGAGGCGCACACTACAAGATTCTTGAAGTCCAGTGTGAAGTTTCCACAGTCTGTGTTGATTTGGGGAGCCATGTCATCTGCTGGTGTTTGTCCACTGTGCTTCATTAAGTCCAGGATCAACGCGGCCATCTACCTGGATATTTTGGAGCACTTCATGCTTCCTTCTGCAGATGAGCTTTATGGGGATGCTGACTTCATTTTCCAGCAGGACATGGCACCTGCTCACACTGCCAAAAGCACTAAAATCTGGTTCAATGACCGTGGGATTACTGTGCTTGATTGGCCAGCAAACTCGCCTGACCTGAACCCCATAGATAATCTATGGGGCATTGCCAAGAGAAAGATGAGACATGAGACCAAACAATGCAGAAGAACTGAAGGCCGCTATTGAAGCATCCTGGTCTTCCATAACACCTCAGCAGTGCCACAGGCTGATAGCTTCCATGCCACGACGCATTGAGGCAGTAATTGCTGCAAAAGGGGCCCTAACCAAGTACTGAGTACATATGCATGCTTATACTTTTCAGAGGTCCGATATTGTTCTATGTACAATCCTTGTTTTATTGATTGCATGTAATATTCTAATTTTCTGAGATTGTGGATTTGGGGTTTTCATGAGCTGTAAGCCATAATCATCACAATGATGACAAATCACAGCTTGAACTATCATGCTTTGCATGTATTGAGTCTATCTCATATATTAGTTTCACCTTTTAAGTTGCATTACTGAAATAAATGAACTTTTGCATGATATTCTTATTTTTCGAGTTTCACCTGTATTGAAGTGCCAGCAAATGATTTCTTTACATCTGTCAATGAGCTTCAAACTTGCCTTGAAAAGTTGAATATGATATTGAACAAGCGGAGATGAAGGTGCACAACAGATTCGAAATGCAAACTGCTTGCCCAGCCTTACATGTGAGAAAATGTATGAAAGCTATCTGCAGTGACTTGCATAGCACTCAGTCTGAGTGAAATGCTAGTAACTACAGCAAATTCTGCATTTGTGCAGAAATTCACAAATTCGGTTTACTTGTTGCCAGAAATTGCTCTTAGGTTTTACTTAGATGTCAACACTCTGCCTATAGAAAAGTTTGTGTTTGGACTGCAGGTCTTCTTTAACCACTTGCCCTCCAGTGGATTTACCCCCGCCCCTTCCCGACTAGGCCATTTTCTGCAATATGGTGCTACGTTACTTTAACTGACAACTGCACAGTCATGCAGTGCTGTACATAAATTAAATTTATGTCCTTTTTTCCCCCCCCACAAATAGAGATTTCATTCAGTGGTATTTGATCACTTGTGCGGTTTTTTTTTGTTCTACAAACAAAAAAACTGACAATTTTGAAAAAAAAAAAAAACCCAGTATTTTTGTTTTTTTGCTATAAAACATACCCAGTAACAAAATTTAAAAAAATCCAATTTCTTCATAAATGTAGGCCATTATGTATTCTGCTGCATGTCAAAAAGAAAAAAAAATCCCAGTACATTTAAATTGGTTTACATGAAAGTTATAGCATCTACAAATGACGTTCTATATACTGGAATTTTTTTTCCTTATACTAGTAATGAGGGTGATCAGCGACTTATGGCAGGACTGCGGTGGGCATTCTGACATTGGGTGGGAACTGCCACTGACATCCCCAGTGACACTAATACAGTGATCAGTGCTAATAATAAGCACTGACACTGTACTAATGACACTGGGCAGGAAGGGGTTAACATCTGGGGATATCAAAGGGTTAACTGTGTGCTGTTTTACTAAGTGTGCTGTGTGTGTTTACTTGGGAAACCTACTGCTGTGTATTTCTCTGCTGTGCAAAGAAATACACCGCAGCATGTTACTGCTGGCAGGAGAGAGACCTGTATTTACACACAGGTCTCTCCTCTGTCAGTGATATTCAGCGAACGCCAGGTGCCAGCGGGTAATAAACTGCCCTGTAGGTGTAGTTCTGTTATAGGGCGGTAGGGAAGCGGTTACATTGGCACTGTGTACCCAAATATATTAATGCAGAGCAGGCTAATGTCTCAATGGGAACTACAAGAAGTAGTCCTTTTCAATCAGTAATGTATCTCAGCCAGCTATTGTCTATTTTGAGGCTTCCTTCTGTTGTATAGGAAGTGGCTCTGGGGATATTCTTAGAAAGTTTGTTCATGCCATCAAGAGTAAAATTGTAAATTGATGGACCTTTTACACTTAATTTTAAACTGTTAAAGGGGACCACGAAGGTGCCATTATTATGACATGTATACATGCCAGTGAACGGTTAGCTCTAAAAGGCAGTTTGCTGGGTATTTGCGGGCAAAAAATTATTAATGGAAATAGTCAATGTGTTATGTAGATGAGTTGTAAAGGTAGTAACACATTTTATGATTATAATTTGCTAGTACAAAAAAGAGCTGTTGGACTTGACACGTAACTATTCTGAAATTCTGGGGGAAGGGCAGCTCCTGATGTCTTGCAAAGTGAACCTGTTGCATGGCAGTAAATGGAATTTTACACACTCAAGATGTAATATTTAGTACATCTGCTTATAGCAACAAAAACATGTACAGAGTCCCCTACATACGAATGTTCAAGTTGCCAAATTTCAAGACGCGAACATGTTTACATGTCCAATAAATTAATCCGTATTTGGCATCCCAAAATAAACTTGGCACAACTGATGTAAACCAAACTTGTATAAAATTCAAATAGTCCAAAAAAGTCACACTTTCACCATTGAAAGTGAATATTATAAAAACCTTTTTTGTGTCAGTCAATACATATAACAAAATAAAATAAAGTCCAAAATAAATGAATCCTCTGTGTCCAACTTCAATATTCCCATAAATCCAGATCAGAAAAAAAATGAAACTAAAACAGTGTATTGCCTCAATAAAATTGGTATATACTTTAACAACCAATAAGTATATACTTATAACAAATACGTGCAAAAGCAAACCAAGATTCAAAACGTGAATAACACGTGAATCGTGAGATCACTCTGTGTACACTATAAATAAATATAAATAAATGTGACAAACGGTGTACACTCATAAACCAAAAATAAATCATCCTAAAATAAAAAAATAAATTAAAAAAATATAATAAAGTAATAAATAAAATAAATCAAAAAAGGTGAACACTTCTGTAGGGCAATAATTATTATTATTATAATACAGTATTTATAAAGCGCCGATAGTTCGCTCAGCGTTGTACATTACAAAGGGGGACAGAACATGTGACAGAACAATAACAATACAATACAAAACATGAGGGGATTGAGGGCCCTGCTCTTTCAAGCTTATAATCTAGGAGGGAGGGGATGGTGGCACAGGAGGAGATAGCTGTGGGGGATGGAGTGGTAGGAAGAGGGGAGGAGGTCAGCAAGTTAGCAGGGGGTGGGGGTAGGATTCCCTGGAGAGATGGGTTTTCAGGGTGCGCCTAAAGGAGAGGAGAGTAGGTGATCTGATGGGTTGGGGCAGGGAGTTCCAGAGGATGGGTGACACCCTGGAGAAGTCCTGGAGGCGGGCATGGGAGGAGGAGACCAGGGAACTAGAGAGGAGGTCTTGTAAGGAGCGGAGTGTGCGTGCTGGGTGGTACTTGGATATTAGGTCAGTGATGTAGTTCGGGGCAGTGTGGTGGATGGCTTTGTACGTCAGTGTTAGGATTGCATACAATTACCCTCACAAGAGTAATTTCAAGCTTTAACAGAGAACACTCAGGTGTTGTAGTTACTTCTCAGACTCCTACTCCAGAATGCTGTGTATGAGGTTCCAATCCTTAAGGGAAGCCCTTATCACTCCATCATCCTTGACAGAGGCACTGTGGTTATTGAGAATATGGATTTAAAATTGAAGTTAGTCCTGGGAAGGTGCTCCACATATTAACCGTCGTCTTGATGCAGCTCTGGACTGTCACTTGACCTCGGAACACCTGGGAACCCCCTCCCCCTGATCCGCTTCGCTTTGCCTGCAGTCCCAGCCCGGCCAGCCCTCTCTGCAGCCTCCCTCCCTCCTATGTTATTTGTAAAATGAAGACTGGTTTTCTGTGCAGTGAAAACAGATGTAAAAAATAGAATGTCAACGCAAATAGTTTCCTTTAAAGAGTTCATCCACACTGGTGCTTTGTCCAGCATTTACTTTTCTGTCCTAGCACTAAGTTGAGCGCAGGCAGACCATTTTAAGTGAATGAACACACATTGGCTGCATGACCTCACCTGCACAGCAGGGTTTGACAGGTATGGAGGGTTGGGCAGAGTTTGTGTGTTGAGACCCTTGCTCCTTTCCCTTCGTTCCTGTCAAATATGTCTGTTCAGATTAGTCCATACAGCCAATGTGTGTCTATTGTATGTGCTGCCTGCACGCAGCTAAGTACTAGGACAGAAAAGTAAACCGCTTTTTATGCTTTCTGGGGCTTAGTTCCTTTGTGAATAAGATGAAAGTAATTCAGGTTTTTGGTCTGTAATGGGTTTGCATGGGAGAGTTGGTGTTGGGGCTGATAGGTTTTGGCCTAAGTATTGGTGTGCCTGCATATGTTGGAGTTAGAAGCCCCTGGTATTGCTGTGGGTAGACCCTGCATGGTTTGAGAAACCTGTCAGTTAAAAATGTGGGAATTGCCATTTCTGTTTTTTTTTTTTGAAGGTGCAACTTCCAGATCACTCTCATTGTTCTTGAACTTTTCACTGACTGCACTGGAGCTAGCATTGTGCATATCTGATGTTGTGCCCCTATTATGGATATGCGACTTACTAGGTGGTAAAGCAAGCATAGTGATGGAGATATTCACCTTCAAAAACAGGTCGGCGGTGTTAAGTCCCAGATTCCTAATTCTGGCAGAATCCTATTGGCTTGTGTTATGGTTTCCAAACATGTTGATCATAAGTATAATGAATATGGGTAGATTGGGTTTATTTTCCCTTAGGTTTCTCAAAACCATAACTGTTGATCAATTGTATACTTTGCTAAATTGTTCTGTGTTTTACAGCATTGCTATCCATGGGGCTGTTCTAGTGCACCAGAGAACATACAACCTTCTTTATGTGCCACGTGTCAGTCATTTAGGGAATGAGGAAGTGTTTGCCTGTGCAGGTATCTGTACTGTTAGTGGTGAAGGCCTTAGTGCACTGTATGAAGCGTTTACATAATTCTTACTCAGCTGATTTTTATCTGTGTTCCTGATCTTAAACAGTCTTGCTGCACAAAAAGTGACCTTCAAACCTTGCTATTATTGTACTACAGGCTATAGAATGTGTGATAGAGGTAAAGAAGCACAATGTAGTTTTCAGCAGGTCTGCCACATATATTGTTGCACTTTTTACATTGCTAATCAAGCCATTTTTTTTGCTCCAATAACTTTCTAAGGACTGTGTATTATCACATTAAACCTGGTCATAGAACAGTCTTTGGGTTAGACACATCCAAACCCACTGAACACTGTCTTGTAAATGCAATGTTCGGTTTATATAAATGCGTTTTTTAAGTGCATTGTTTTAAAAGAACAAATTCATAACCAAGTTAGGGTTAATTTTTTCTTCATTTGCTCCAAAAGGACTATTCCTACTTTGACTTTTTATGCTTTTGTGATTCATTTGTGTGGTTTCTCATTTTAATAGTTAACCAGTCAGCATTTGGGTTATCAGTTTTATTATGTAGGTGTGGTACTAAAGCTTTATGTAGTAATTCCATTCATAGTCTATAATCTTGTTTCAGTAGCTCCACCTAGCGGACATGAACATTTTCTCCTCAATTTGCAATCTGTTTCCTTGTGTTTTTAGCTTTGTTTAGGTTTCATTGAGTTCATATGATCTGTTCCCACCCACCCCCCTTCCTTTTTTTGTTCGTTTTTAAACTTTTATTGGAGATCACCCTAATGTAAAACTTAATTACATAGACAAAATAAAAAATATAGATTACCAACAATTATCTATACCCATGGGACATTGGTTTAGTGACTGCCATCTGTACACTTGTGACAGGTGATAAGCATCGACAAAATGAAGTGAAAGATGTTTGTAGAAATGTCTGCAGCTTACTCAGTAATAAAAATGACATTCTTTGAAGGAAAAATAAGACCACAAAGTTTTTTTTTTTTTTTTTTTTTGGGCTTGTTCACACCTAGTGTAGTACAGTGATGAGTGTGGTAGTGTGTGCTGTACTGCAACGGGATGTAACGTGTTACTATTCATTTTAAATGGCACCCCAATGCTCCTATACAACAATGCGTGATGTGCAGTGCTTTAAAAACAAATATACTGCAACAAGCATTTTTTTCTCCACTGAGGACCCTAACAAATGAATAGGCTACCTTAACACTGTGCAGCTCAACGTACAGTAAAGTTGCAGAATCCTCAAATGTACCGTGATTCACTGCAACCCAGACAGGACTGCTGATCTTTGCATGCTTCATATATATCTAAAGGTTCTATAACTAAAGGAGCAAATGGACCATGCTGCATAGTACAGTTAAATCACGGTTTATTTAAATGCGGATAAAATTGCAGTTTATGTAATGGTGACTTGTTAACACAATTCAGATTAAACACACAGTGTGCTCCAAACAAAGAGCTCCAGGGATCAGCAATGTGCAATTCAAAACTTTCTCCTTCCCCTGTGCCTTCGCCTGTCATGGTTTTCCTGCAGAGTGGTTGGCGGTCTCTTCCCGCTCTCTCTGATCACTGCTGTGAGATTAGGAAACGCTTTCAGCTACGAGACCCATCAGCCGCTGAAGGAACCATAGTTGTATAGAGAACCCTTGTGTGGCAATCCACCACCCCTGCTGGAACCCTCAAAGTACTATGAAAATAAAGGCTTTCTCCAATTCTGTATTTTAAGGTTTAGGCACACAACATTGCCATACATGGGCCTGCTGATAGGTTGCTCAGACAACAAATACAGGCTTGAGAATTGCTCCCTCTCCTTAAATCCAAAAGTTGCTGGTGAACTGTCGTGACAAAATGTAGGGGAAGCTGTCACAGCCAAGAAATGTTTTTGCATCCTAAAGTGCTTTCTATGCAGGATTTTGCTGCTTGTTCCCAGCTAATGACGGGTATTTTTTTGAGGTAAGCACAACGGCACCCCTGTTTTTGCAGTTTACCATTTACTTCAGGCTTGTACCATTTCCCATAGAGCTGAATAGAGGTCTTACTGATCTAAGGATGGGCAGTCAAAAAAAGGCATTGTGTACCATAGACATGTTTTGTCAATTGTACACCTGTGTGCCTAGTGCCTTTGTCATGCAGAAACTACAGCTTTCCTCTATAGTTTACCTCTGCTGGTTGCTCCAATTCCTGAGATAATGAGTTTAAAATCTGCTTAGCTGGATCTTTGGCTGCTCTATCCCAGGCTCTGTTTTGTTCTCTAGATGTTGTAATAACTTTGTTCATTTCCATAGAAAACCCTTCAGTGTAAAAAGAAAAGTTGACGCATTCACTGACCGACATTGACAGATAAATAAAAATATCTTTGTAATGACCCTCTGTTCTGCTTATGTAGTAATACATCTTTTTTTATTACTTCAATGAATCTGTCACACTGACCATACATGCAATAATATGGGTTTAGTTATGAATTATTTGAATTAAATTAATTAAAACATCTTGAAATCAGCTGCAAGGTGGTTTGGCCTATAAATTATCTTTTTTGTTCATTTGAAAAATCCAATCAAAATGTACCAAATGAGATTTTTTTTTTTTTTACTGACTATTAAAGTGTTACTAAACCCACAACAGTAAAATTCATCTGTATATGCAGTAAAGCATACTTGTTATACTTACTCTGAAACCTAAGAGGTAATCCTCCGCATTCTGTTAAAAGGCTTTTGATCCTGTCTTCTCTGATCCTCCCCCTCTTCCACAGTCCTCGGTGCATCTGATGATAGTACATAGCCTTAGGAGACACTCATGCACATGTCCAGTTTTTGGTATTGTTAGGTTTTTTTTTTTTGTTTTGCTTTTTAAGCCAATCAGCACCTGTCTGGACATAGTCATGCAGCCTCATAGGAGAGTCAGAGGAGAATGAATACTTCTCCTACAAAATTACCCAGTGCTCAGCCAGACACTGATAGAAGTCACAAGACTGCTATATACTGCTGATGAGAAAAGGTATTTAGCAGTTTATATTTACGAAATAATTGCATTTCCGTTTCCTGTGTACTGTAGGAGACCAAATATAGTGAATGCAGAGCCCTGGGTTTAGTAACACTAAATTAATCATTTATCATTGAGTTTAGAACTAGCATTGTACTCAAGGCTTTGATTGCCATAGTGGTATTGTGTGTGGATCTGTAAAATACTACCCACTATTATAAAAAAAATACTGTCTTTTTTAGTTGTATGTGATTTGTACAATAATGTTAGTATTCAATACATCAAATACTTTTTATTTTATATTTTTCTCCACATTTAGTCATGTGACTGGATTCTCATTCAAACAGATAAAGATGATATACCTAAATTAAAACACAATTTGCTTTTCCAGTGATTTATTTACCTAAAATATAAATCTGTATAATTCTGTACTGTAGAAAAAGCAAATACACTTCAACTTCCACAGATCTGGCCTCACATTCCTACCAAACACTTTTTGATATGATGCAGAATTTATAGGTATAGGACAAGTTCCCCTTTGGAACATGTTACATGTTCCACTTTTTTAATTTTTTTTTTTTTTTTTAGTGTGGAACATGTAACATGTCAAGTGACTGGACCAGAGTATCATGATATTAGGTAACATCTTTCTTACGCAGGTTAGCATAGGTGTTAGACAGGGTAGGAAGCATATATTTAGAATAGTTTGTTTTATCCTGTAATTCTACTTTAAGGATTAAGAGTTGGCATGAGCACACTGGCAACTGTGACCGTAGAGGCATGCTCTGACAGTAGCATTTAATGCACATGCCCTCGCAGTCAGACTATCAAACAAAATGCTGAGAAAAACATTGGTGTGTTTTTGATTAAGGGTTTATTATTATTTTTTTTAACATTTCTAACTTAAAGCAGTAGTAAAATCTTTATGGGGGAAAAAAAGTCCCCTGTAAGTTAATGGTGTAAAATGCTACTATGCATCACATACTAGCACATATGACAGATTTGCCTGTAAAAGGGATTCCTCCAGAGGCGTGCTGTCACCGCTGACCGGGTTTCTATCTTGACTCTGTCCTTCTACCAGTTTTGTGGGATCTGGCCGCTTGAGTGGCTGAGCTGCAATGACGTCACATTCAGTGTGCTCTTAATTCAGATCGCAGTATGCATGTGTCAGTGATGTCACCGGCTGCAGGAATTGTTAATCTCTCCTAAACTGTGCACGTCTAGATGTTCATTGTACCTACAGGTAAGCTTTATTATAAGCTTACCTGTATGTACAAGTGACCAAGCATTGCTTTCTACTGATTTTAAAGTGTAACTTAAGATAAAACCTTTTTTTTTTTTTTTTTTTTTTTTTTTTTACATTTTGGATGGAGAAAGGGAAGGTTATAACCCCTTTTTGGGTTTTTTTTACCATCTGTGTCCCAATGAGATTTCCAAAACAGGGAGTGAGAGGAAATCCCTAGAAAATTAGGGTGTCATCAGGGCACCATAATGAATGTCCCCATTGGAAGATTTGTGCTCTATTACTGTTATGGTATCAATCCAAAATTTTTGATTTTCCTTTTTTTGTTTTTTTATGGTTCTGTTAACAGGACAAAAAAAGTGAATCTCCCTAATGGAGGCACAGACAGCAAAAAAAACCTGACAGGTGTTCTAATCCCTCTCCACTCTATCCAAAACTAAGTTTTTCCTTTTAGTTAAACTTTTTCATTTATTTTTTTTAAACCGTTAAATTGGTAGGTTTAGTTGTGCTTTAGGTTTAGTTATGCCTTAAACAGGGGTGTCAAACTCTGTTCCATCGCCTGCTGCATCATAATGGATGCCTTCAAAGTGCAGGTTATATTTGCAAGACTAGATGTCCAGAGCCCCTCCACCAAGAGCCGCAACGCTCCCTTACATTACAGTGCACCCCCCTTACCTTGTGCTGCTGCTGGGAAGAAACTGGGGGCACAGCTGGAAAGCAGAAAGTGAAGGGTTTGGAGGAGGACAAGAGGACGGCTGGAGGCAGAAGTGCAGTATCTGGTGGTGTTCTGTCATCCTCTCTGCTGCTGACTGCTGAGATGAGGTAGGGGATGGAGCAGCTGCAGGAGGTGTGAGGGCCACATAAAATGGCTTGGGCCTTGTGTTTGACACATGTCCTGCAAGATCTTTTCTCCATATGCTTACTGCTTACAAAAATGTAATTAAAGCAGAACTACACTGCTTCCAAGCACCACAAACCAAATCCACCCATCCATCCATATCCCCATGCTTTGTTTTGCTGAGAAAGTACTTTGAAAAACACCCCCTAGCATTTCTGGCTATGGTCAAAATAATAGTAAAGACATAGGTATTAGATGGGAAAATGAATGCCAATATAATGCCCCTTGCAGAACCTCATGCATAACAGGGGGTCTCTCCTAGTGACACGGTCCCATATAAGTGAGTCCCAAATAAGTAAGTGTCCTATAGGTGAAACAACATAACACACTCAAAAAACTCTTCATGCAGGTGGTCCAAACCCTGTGTGAATCCACAGTGACAGGGGTGCCCCCTCACCTTCCTGCCCAGGCCCCTCAGGACCATTGAGCTAAATATGCCTCTTTATAATCCTCCAAAGGATGGAATCCTTCTTAGCCACCAGAGGAGGAGACCGTTGCATTACCCCAGCTAAGAAGGATTCCATCCTTTGGAGGATTATAAAGAGACATATTTAGCTCAATGGTCCTGAGGGGCCTGGGCAGGAAGGTGAGGGGGCACCCCTGTCACTGTGGATTCACACAGAGTTTGGAGCACCTGCATGAAGAGTTTTTTGAGTGTGTTATGTTGTTTCACCTATAGGACACTTATTTGGGACTCACTTATTTGGGACTGTATGTGTCACTAGGAGAGACCCCCTGTTATGCATGAGGTTCTGCAAGGGGCATTATATTGGCATTGATTTTCCCATCTAATAGCTATGTCTTTACTATTATTTTTCATGCACATGTATTTGTAGCGCTGCACCATTATTAGACTCTGATCCAATCCTGAAGATATGGCCTGGAAACCAGGAAGTAATGAATAAATGTAAGAAAAATGCTAGTGCCATAAGAATTAAATTGATTAAGAAAGAGAAGTTCCACTTTAAGTCTCACATGTTCCTATGTTGTTTCCTTTTTTTTTTTTTGCTGAGTTAAATATTAATAAAGTCACTTTCAGCTTATCTGTTTGTCCTTCCTTAAAAAGACATTCTTGGATTTCGCTTTCACCCTTTCAGTTTCTACTTCGAAACAGTTGGTTTTATTTTTTTTAGGTGTGTATTGTTTAAAGCTTGCATTTCAGAATCTTTGTAAATTTCAACAAGGAAATAAAAATAGGAGTTAGTGGACGTTTTCTGGTCCAGGGTTCTAATTGTTTGTTTTTGAACCTCATTTCATAAAATGGTTCAGATGGGTGGATGATTTCCCCTCTCCAACAATTTAAAGTAGACTACTTAAACAGTGTCTTTATATTTGTTGCAGAAGTGCTGTCACATGGAAGGGAGGAAAGCCAATGGTTTGTGATTTGGGAGCCTGATTGGGGGAGGAAAAAGTATTCTTTTAAGCCAGTGTTTCTCAACCTTTTTTCAATCGAGGCACCCTTTAAAATTATGGAAAGTCCCGAGCACCCTTTAAAATTATGGACAATCTTGAGGCACCCCATTTTAGAATGGGGTGCCTCAAGAATCTTCGTAATTTTCCATAATTTGAAACGGGCACCTCATTCTAAAATGTGAAAAACTATTCTAATAGTTTTATATAACGCAGCAAAATCCACATATGTAGGACACTCAACGTTAGGCGATTTATTCTTCCAGAGCAAACACACTTTTGCACACTGGTACTGACTAGTATTCCAATGTTTCTTTTCCCCCTCAGTTTTTCTCTATCACTGAGTTAATGTGACCCCAGCAATGATGGAGAGGGGCAGGGAAGGGTCAAACTAGGAATGCTGTGCAGGCAGCTGACATCCTCCTCATCAACTGATGATGCCCTTGATTGTCAGGACACCGGCTGCTAGATGATCGTAAATTGTGCGCAATGAAAACTTGCAACTTTGTGTAACTAAAAAGCAGGCTTGTTCTACCTGCTGGCTTGCATACATGTTTTGGGCAACTTTTAGACAATTTGCCAAGGCACCCCAGGCCTGGGCACCCTGGTTGAGAGAGGTTGCTTTAAGCTAACCACACACAGCTTGCATAGCGTTCGGTATCATCCAGTTCAACAGAAACCAGCCGACGTTCGGCCCGTGTGTGTGTGTATATGTGTGTGTATGTGTGTGTGTGTGTGTGTGTGTGTGTGTGTGTGTGTATATATATATATATATATATATA